>NC_040039.1:47585188-47885188 GCF_003713205.1 Coffea eugenioides | reverse complement strand
GTATGATCTTGGTCCTCGGGTTTCTTACTTGACTTGGCTGAGATCCAAATTCAGATAAGCTCTGGGGCCCTGAATTCGATAAAAAATGCCTGTACTGTGAATTCAAATTTGGGGCAGCAGCTGCTGGAGGCGCCAATGTAAGAAAATCTCCATCCAGGCCTCCATTTTGTCTGATGTTCACTTCCTTATGGGTTGCTTCAGCCTGGGTGCTTGATCTTGAAGGGCCTTCTCTGAAACTGATACAAGGATACTGTCAGACTATGGTAGTAACTTTTGACTGACGCAGGAAATATTATGCTAGATCAAGGTAGACCTGGTAACTGGAAATTCTGGTTCAGTAGTGGCAGTGCACCTGTTGCTGCATGAAGCAGGTTCATCTAATCGTGGTATGGGAGCAACGTAGCAAGGAGGATATTTGAAGTGAAAAGCAGGGGCTGGTGGAGTTTCCATAGGGAAGGGATATGGCCTCTTCATGCCAATCATCTACATTACATCATAAAAGGATTACAATCATCTACATATGAAACATAGGACTGAACTAAGAAAAGAAATAGCAAAACAGAAATGCCATAAACCTAGACGGAATGATTCTAATGTGCAAACAGGAGGAACATTACATTCAGTTACTCAATTTGGCAAAAGAGGAAAATTTTACTCAATTTGTTCACACGTCACAGGTGCAATCAACACTAAATTACAGAATTTCAATAGCAAAACAAACTAAAAATCTAGAACAACTAAGAAAGCTGTCCTGGGAATCTCATTACTAGATGTTGACATATTCCGCTTGGTTTCAAAAACCCAAAGAATCTATTTTCAACAGTTCATTGAATAAAGGAAAGAAAACTATTACCTTCTCTTCATCTGGCCACAAAGGTGTGTAGTTGCTCGCACAAAAATTTTGGTTTGAAGGGGGCTCCATCTGGAAATTCAGTATAGGTGGAGATGAAATCGCTGATGAGATATTCACCTGCAATTACCAACAAATCATTTTCCTAAATGATCCCTCCAAAGACAAATACAACAGCTGATTACTAACGCAGATGGCAAAAAAAACAACAAAGAGCTTCACCAACCATCGATGAAGAAGATGGTGGCTGAAATTGTTGTGATCTTTGCAACACATTTGGGAGGGACAAAAAGGGAGTGGGATTGCTGGAATCAAAAGGCAAATTCGCATTGGACCGGTACGCGAATCCAAGATGATCCAACCTCTGACTCTCCCCATCAGTACTAAATTCACCGTTCCACACTTTAGGCAGAGCAGGGACAGCGGACCATCCTATCTCACCTCCTCCTTCAACGTTGAACGGTTTCGACAGTGGAACAGAGTTTGTATGCATAATATCAACACTTGGGATTGATGGGGTTGGCCTAAACAAAGAATTCGGCGAAGGAAGATCACCGGGTGATGGCGGTGGCAAAGGCACTGAATGACAAGAAGAAAAACTAGGCCTAAATGCGGGACATTGAGCAGCTAAACATGGAGAAGAATTACTAGGCGATATAATCTGATTAGGTGGCAATACATCGGCAGCTTGTAAAACTACCCCTTTTTTCTGCTGTTCCTCCAATCTAATCTTCTCGAGCTGGGCAACACCTAACCCTCTTTGTGGGACCTTCTTCTGTTTCATCTTCTTCTGAGATCTACCGCTAGTACTACCACCACCAATATTACCACCACTGCCACTTGCCCCACCACCACTACTACTATTGCTATACTTTTGGCCATTGTCTTCTTGAGCCATGGTTGTGGTCAGCCATACAAAAGATCATTTCAGAGTCATTGATAGTAGTAGTACTGAGCAAATTTTAAAGAGAACCCACAAAATAAAAAAGAAAAAAAACCCATTCCCTTTTATACATAGACCATCCAATCCCCATTTGGCAAACAAATCAACGCCCCGTATTCTTGAGATACACAGAATCTTAGAAGAAAAAAAAAAGAACAGAACAGAGAAAATGGAAAATCTTGACAAATTAAAACAAACCCACAAACAGTGAGAAGAACCGAGAAAGAAACAAAATCTGCATAAATAGATTGCATATAATCTCGCAGGTCATGGAGTTATGACCGGCTACTTATATGGAAACAAGAACTTCCCCAAAATTCAGCAAAGATCACAACTTTTTGAAAAAAAAAAATGAAATGTTTTTCTATTTACTTACAGCACATCTTCCCCAAAATGTGCGTAGACAGAGAGAGAAAAAGGCTTTTTGAGAACAGAGAGAATCTGAAAGCTTCGGATTTTTCTCAAAACCCAGTTGGTAGTGTCTGAGAGACAGATCTCAAAGACAATTTAGCTAAATATGTTTCTGGGATTTTTAATAAAAAGTCGAGTACTACTACTACTACTGCTACTACTACAACAACAAAAGAACCCATATTTTCTTTTGCTCGTTTCACAGAGGAGAAAATAATAATAAAATAATACTCAATAATAATAATAATGCCAAATCTAATGCATGGTCTCTTTTCACATTCTTAGTCTAATTAGTCGCCCAAATCCTCGCTCCACTCCTCCTTTTATTCCTAGACCGACTCTCAAGAAGGTACTTTCTCTGAGCTATAGATACCACACCACTGCAGCAGCCACTGCCACTTAATTGTGCTCGCTGCATCTTCCTATCTTAAGACTTTCCTTCCAATTTGTAATTCTTCCACATTCCTTTCTTTACCCTTTGTTTTTTTTTTTTAAATTTACTTTCCATCCTACACGTCAAAATGTGGGTCCATATTTCAGTGGGTAATCATATATATATATTTGTACTATTATAAATAAATCTAAAATCTATGCATGCAATGCAATTCACCAACAAGAGAAATGTCTCTAGTTTAGTCCATGGCAGAAAACTTGGCCATGCTTGGATTGCTTGTTTCCGTCAGAAAATATTATCGTTTTCCGTGATCACATTTCCCTATCACCTTTTTCCCTCACATATATCAAATCGCTATAGTAATTTTTCCATGAAAAATGACGGAAAATGCAATCCAAACACAACCTTCATAATTACAAAATCCCTAGTATTTACAAGATTTAATTAGTTAGGTTGAGTTCTGAAGCCATAATTCTTTAATTAAAGCTAGAATTAAGAAATAATCGTCTGGCTGTAAATTTATTTTACATAGTACAATTTTTTTGGTAAGTTGGAACATTTTTCCCGTCATCAATAGTCGGAATAAATATTAATTGATTTTCTTTCTTAGAATATTTTGAATCAACAGTTGGCATGTCGCAAATTTACTGGAATTGATTAAAAGTTTTCAAGTCTTTCTAGAAAAGAGGTTGGATTTTCCGGAAATCATATAGCCATTACATCATCGGTGGGGATTGGGGACGAGTGCATTCATTTTTACTTTTTCTTTTTTTTTAAAATTTTTTTTTTCTGGTTGATAAGAGTATGATAAGTTTGTTAACATTTCAAAAAAAGGTAGGAAGAAGAGAGAACTTAAAAGCGACAGCCCAAAAGAAGATTCATGCGATCCCTACATTGTCCAATGAGATATAGTAGTATTTGATTGTGGTTTATCTAAGTCAAAAAGGGATGGATTATGGATATAATCTAACGCCTTGAGAATGAAAATCTTCTTCTTGATTTTTGCTAGGTTCATACAAAGAAAAAAAAAAAAATCCATTCTCTTTAGAAAAGAATCCAAACTGCTATTACATACAAATATACACCCCTTGAATTTCTGAATCAGGATTGTGGGATGTGAAAATTTTTAGCCTAGACATGGAAATTGGAATGAAGCTAAGCATGCAAAATGCAGTGATGATTTTTGACACAACATACTAAGTAAGCATGCAAAATGCCTGCAGTGTGTAAAACTCTCTTCTTCTTCTTTTTTTTTACGGCAATGATAATATTTATATAACATAATCTATTCCAATTTAGGGAAAGGAGAGTCTTAAAAGAAAGATCGTATACAAAGGGCTAATAAGTATAAGAACCTACGGCTGGCTGTGTGCGTACAATTCGAAGTTCAACATTTAAACCTGAGTTATCAAATATTTATCCCTGGCCCAATCTATATGTTCCTGCAACAAAATCCTGGTGAGTAACAACTGGCTTTAGATTCAGCAGTTTTACTTGAGTATCAATCTTTTTTTTGAAAAAAAAAAAAAAAAAGGGGAATCATCTCAGAGGTCAAGATAACTGAAAACATCACCAAATCTCCACTAGCTTTTTATGTGCCAATGGATTTGGCTTTCAGAATGGTCCCACCTTAGTCTCAACAAACTGCCTCTAACTTATTGAAAAGAAAAGAAAACATTTAATTTATAGTATCTGGAAGAGGGCCATCCATCGGCCAGGACAGGACTGTGGAGCCTCCATGACATTGACACCAACTCCATTGTCATTTGTGCATCCAAGATCTTGTTACATGTACAAGATTTAAAGGGCATCTATTTCTGAAGATTCTGTCTCTCTTTTTTTTGCTTTTCTTTTTAGGCTTTTACATGTTAGTTTTCTTGAACAATTGATTAGAACAGTGACAAATCTTTAGTGGGATTTTTGCCATTCTCTTATTTTGTTTCCTATATAATTTCTTTGGGGTTTGAATCATTAAATTCTTTCTCTTGTTTGGTAGGTTTTGAATACTGCAAAAAACTTTTTATTAGGGGATCCAATGATGAGGATGAAATCCCTTCAGGGTTTTTCTGAGGAAATTAAGGAGCATGCCTGGTCACAAACTAGTATAATTTGATTGCCATTCCTTTTCTCAGTTAAAAAATCACTTAGAAGAACATGGAAAGAAATATACACAGAAAGGGAAAAACCAGATACTCTACTACTAAACAAAGAACATGGACCATCATCTATGGCTTAGATGCGATTTAAGTAGAAAATCACTTAGATTTAATTTTTTTTTATTCAAAATCTAATGATGCAAGGTAAAAAAAAAAAAAGAATAGTTATTATATTATGCTACATTCATTAAAGTCATGTGTGGGAAATCACACACACACAAGGAAAAGAAGAAGAAGAAAAAAATTTTTGAAGAAGGCCAATCTATCTTTTTCAACGACTTGGATTGGGATTTCAATTTGTTGGCCATTCCTCTTTTACAAATCTCAAATCTTTGAAACTTGGCCAAACAAATGCACTTACCCTTTTGTGCAACCTTCACCTCCTCTCCTCATTGTCCCTCCTAAAAGGGAAATTATGGTAAGTGCACAAATAAATATCAGATCTTTGTAGTGTAAGTTTTAGTTTTGAATATACGTCTTGATGTAACGCCTTTGGCTTTCTTTGAGGCAACTTTTTTGGCATAGGTTACTTGGGTGCTAATTTAAGTTTAAAAAAAAAAAAAAAAAGCCTTAACTTTAGAGTAAATCTTTCCTACACTGACGGTGTATACACTATCATCGTTAGATTCATGACATGTGTGCAAAAGTTGAATTTCAAATTCAAATTTTGCATAGTTATCAATCATCCAACACTGATAGTGTATACACTGTCAGTGTAGGAAAGATTAATCCTTAACTTTATCAATCTATGGGCTAACTTTTATTTGTCTTTTTTTTTTTTTTTGGGGTTGGAGCATAATAATATGATCTGTGTGCTACCATGTCATGAACCAATACGGTTTCCTCATCTTTGGCTGACGTTCAATTTCAATTTTGGACATTACACATCTGACAACGAGGGGTCCCGTAGCTCAGTTGGTTAGAGCGCTGGTCTTATGAGCCGGAGGTCGCGAGTTCGAGCCTCGCCGGGACCATTTCGTGACCTATTTTGATTGAAAAAAATTGGTTCATTGGAACCAAATTTATTGGTTTTAATTAGATAGTTTTTTATAAGGCAATCAGAAGATTGCTTCCTTCATTTTATTTGCTAGTTTGGTCCGGATATCAAATAACGATCTGTATAATTTTTTTGTCACCAAAACTCTGATCCTACTACCACTTTTGGGTCCCCAGTGTAGGTCAATGACAAAAGAAGAAGAAGAAATTAAATTACATAATTGATTGAACTGGACTGCCAACTGAATACTATGTGCTACCTTATTCCGGCCACCCTCTTTGGTGACAGCTGAGCTTCTTGCAGGTCACACAACACCTTCAATTTAGTTGGCTTGTCAAATTTTACCCAAGCACTTCTAATTTTTTTCTTCTTTTCTTTTTTTTTTTTGGGCCAAGTATTCATTCAATGTTTCTCCTCTCGCATCAGCATATTTTTCTTATAACTCACCATTCTTTACTTCTTTCTGGAGAGTAACAATACTCTTGCAGCTTAACTGTGTCCTGCTTCTAACTTCCCATCAAATTGCATCTTCTTTTTTTTTTTTCCCATCTTTGTTGCTTCTCAACAACAGCAACAAAATTTTCCCTTTTTCCTGCTTCGTAGTGGGAACAATCTGAAACTGAATTCAGGGATTGAGGAGAAGCCTCTGATCAAGTCAAGTATGGGATCAGGTGATTGGTTTAAAACATTTATTAGCTTAAAGAAAGTGAAGGAAGACGGATCTAAACACGGAAAGGTAACTTTTCTACCCAATCATTGTTCTATATCTCCAAACAAGTTGTTTAGAACGTCCTGATAATTTACTTCTTGTTTAGAACGTAAAAAAGTACTACTATACTATTATTTAAATAATATCCCCAAATTTTTTTTCCTCACTATTAGCAGCAAGGTACTTTCTTCACTAGAAAAACAAAACTACTGTTTGGATTGGTCATTTTTTCAAAAATAAATTTTTTAAATACTATATTACAGTAATACATAAATAAAAATAATTCAAAAAATATCTCATCCATACAATATATCAAATATTTCAAAAAATATTTATAATAAAAGTAATTTATATGTGCTGCTATAGTAAATTTTTTCAACACCATCCCATAAAATAACTTCTCCAAACCCCCCGACCCCACATGAGTAAAGTCCTTTAATTGGCTGCTTACTGGGCTCGCTTTGCACGTGGACTCTATATACTTTTCGCACATCTGGAATATGAATTTGTTTGAAACAGGGAAAATCTGCGCCGGCCCAAAAAGCAAATGGGTCTATGTGGAGGTATCTCTCTGGTAAAGAGTCCACGGCTCTGGCTATCGCAAATGGATCGTCCAGTAAGAGGTCCAGAAGGAGGGGAATTACAGAGGATACTGCTGCCACTCGAATTCAGACTGCCTTCAGGAGATATGTGGCAAGTGTACTTTAAAGCCTTATTATCATTATATTTCTTTCTCTCTCTATCATGGAAATGATAAGCTCGTCTAAAAATTATTGATCTTGAATTGAAAATGGTGTCCTAAGGGTTGCTGCTATTGTGGAAAGGCTAATGGACTGAAAAGTAGTCACCGCTGTACACAAATCATTTGAATGTTTGGATTTGTTTCAAAATATATACTGAATCTTTGTAAATACACAATCCACTTCGACCCCAGAAAAAGTTAGGAGACGTGTAGCAACATAATCAATAAAGTTGAAAGATGAACTAAACTACTCGATATTCAAATCGATTTTTACTTGGTAAGAACTCGTTGGAATTTGATTTGTCAAGTAGTCAAGCAAAGTTTGAACAACCTTCTATTTTTGATAACATGCAAATTCAATAATAAAAAAAACTCGGCCAAACTTGATTTGGCAAATAAACAAGTCAAATTTGAACAAAATTTCAAGTTCATTAAAATAATCAAACAAACTTGAACGCTAGAGTATTTGGTTTAATTAGACTCGTTTATATCCCTAATAATCAATCGTCATGCATCATTGGCGACAATTTGAGGCTATAATTGTAGTGAACTTTTGTTTCTATTTGTAAATTAATTATGAAACACACCCTCAATGGATACATATTTTTGTGACGTGTGCATCTAAAACGATATGTCTCAATTCAATTTGGTTTTGCAAGGTTAATTGTATCATATTAGAAAAAATTGAAAAGTTCAGCAGACGTGTTGATCCAACTAGACAATGAGAATGAGGAAAGCAATCGGAAAATTATGCATGCTTTGGGGTGCATTTTGCTATTAACCCTTTTCAACTTTACAATAATGTAGGCAAGGAAAGCGGTACATCGACTAAGAGCAATAGGAAGATGTAGAGGTGCTATAGCTGCTTTGACCGCCGAAAAGCAAGCATCTTCTGCTCTGATCCATATACATTTTTGGAACAAAATGCAAGCTGAGATTAAAGCTCGTCGACAAGGGATGGTCAACGAAAACCGAATACAGCAGAAGAAGCAAGAAAACAGGCTGAAACTTGAGGCTAAGCTTCAAGAACTAGAGGTAACGAACACAGTTCTCAGTCCAGCTAACTATCAGTTGCCATCCAATTGAATTTGAATTGGCCACGTTGTATTAGCCCGCCCTTTATTCATTGTTTCCTCCAGTACAGACTGCAGAGCTCATTAAATTGTGAATCAATGTGATCTGTGTCTCTTGTCTCTTGCCAGAAGGCCCTGAATCCATTATCATCATGTCTTGCTTGTGTTATATAACGGCCTAATAAAGGGACCCTTATGCATATTTTGAATTTCGAGTCCCGAAATTTGGCAACCATGTACTATATGCTTTGCTTTTGAGGAGCCAAGAGAATATTGTTGACGATGCTTGCGAAATAGGCATCACCAATGCCACCTGATAGGAATATTAACTTGACATTATCTACTAGTAATGGTTGTATCATTCTAATTATTACAGGTTGACTGGTGTGGTGGCTCTGAAACCATGGAAGAAATTCTCCAAAGGATACAACAAAGAGAAGTTGCAGCTGTTAAAAGGGAACGTGCCATGGCTTATGCCTTTTCTCATCAGGCAAGCTGCTAAAATCCATCAAAATGATCTTTGTTCCGGAACGGCATTGGCTCGAGTTAATAACAACAAACTATTATCTCATTTTGTAGTGGAGGGCGAATTCTAGCCACTACTTCGGCCAGGCTTATTATGATCTCGGAAAAGATAGCTGGGGATGGAGCTGGAAAGAGAGGTGGATAGCAGTTCGTCCATGGGAAACCAGAGTTCTAGCCAACTCAAAGAAAGTTCATTCCAAGCAGGGAGACAGAGTATGGAAAACCACAAGCCCTGCTGCCATGAAACTCGTTGTCACAGTTAAACCCTCATTATTCAACGGGAAAGGTTTGCATCAGGCAAGACAACTCCCTGACCATATCATCGAGAAGCAAGCTAGCCAAAAAACTTAAAAGAGCCAATTAATGATTCAGAACATGGGGCCAAAAAACCCAAAAAAAAAAAAAAGAAGAAGAAGAAGTTACAATACCGGTTCTGCGTAAATTATTCTGGCTTGGTGTGCGACGAAATTGAAGAAAACGGCCCATCATTTCTGTACAGAACAAAGGGAAGACCTGTTGAGATAATCCTACATTACTATTATATACTATATTGCTAATTATGTCGATGATGATATTTTACGTCGTTTTGTGAGATATTCGTACATGACCTGGATCGAGTACAATAAGTGTGTACTAGCGTACAAACATTTGTTCGACTGATAGATACTTCTGCAATAATCAGGTGTTTTGGGTCCTTGGGAGGATGGATAAATTAATTTCATGTCCTGTTTTTACCTGATTAATGGTCCAACCCAATGGAAAAGATAGCTCTTTTCGCATTATTTATGTTGTCCATATTTCATTTAAGAACCTAAAAGCAGTACGATCCAACTAATAAATTCAGCACATAGAATCTCGTACCGCTTACTGTTGTGTTTCCATTCAGTGGCTGCAAACGAGTACCAAACATCACCTCTCCAACAGCATTTGAGGGTATTTTATGAAGAAGAACTAATAACATTTGAGGGTCTTTGCTAATACGAACTGCCCTTTTCTCAATCTACATAATCTCTCAATCACATATATTCTGCAAATCCAAACGAGGTACACACCCTCCTGTATAGTACTCATCGACCATAAAGAAGTACCAACAACCATGAGCAATTGTCACCATCTTAACAGCAGCCAAGTCCTATATTTTTCTTCCTTTTCCCCAAAAGAAAACGAAATTCCAGCGAAATTTTGAGATTTTTATGAGGCACAGAGATTTGCAGATGTAGGGGACCATGAACCGTGCCAAATACTACAATTTGGTGGCATCCATCTCTATATCCTTCCATAATTGAGCTTCGTCATCTCATTTCACCCATAATAATTGCTAGGTTCCTCAATTCCTCATGCAGCTGACCTTCACTTGGCCCCACAGCTTCTGTTCCCTCATTTCATCCATCTACCATACCCTTTAATTACAGAACATTACCTTAGATTCCTCAACAACCTGACTTTGATGCTAAACCAACCTTGACGGACCTACAACTATGATTCAAATCCACCTCCCTCTTACACAATCTAGATCCTGCAGTGAAAGCAACAGCTAAAACGTCTAAATTAATATTCACTTTTTCCAGTAATCGTAAATGGACTCGAGAAATTAAAGGCTTTCAACACCTCTCCTCAAATCACTTGCTGCTAAAGAGGATATTTTGGGACTCATTCAATGTGGTCAATCTATACCAGAAAGGCTCAATGGCTTGTAAGACGAAATTAATGAGAATCATTGTGCCAGAATGACTGTAAAAGATACAAAACTTCGAAGCAAATTGAATTGTATGCTCAGCTATCTGCAGTAGCCAGGTACTCTTGACTCTTAATGACTCCGCTGTGCATTGAAAATGACCTGTCTTGCAGTGCTCCCAAAACTTCAAGCATCGATAGAGATGTAAAACATCAGTCATTCTATCAATTCTCTTTGTGGGTTAAGGAAGTTGCTGGAGCATGAAATAATGCATTACAAAGCTGTATTGCATCAAATTGCCAAGAAAGAACCTTTTTTTCTTTTTAATAGAAAGGACTGTTTCATCTGCATGATGAATTCACCAACCCCATTCGTTAATTGTCCATCTTTTTCGAGTTGAGAAAGCAAGAACAAGCCCAAATACATGCAAACTCATCCATCCTTTCACCTCTCTTGGATTGCCTTGTTATCATAGAAAACAAAATGCTAGTTATGGTAGTCGGATATGCTCTAGGGTGTGACATGAACGTATTCATCAAAGACAGTAGAACTTGTTCAGCAGGTCTAATTCATAAACAGAAATTTAAGCAAACAGTGACAAACATGACAGCAACAGCAATCTGAAATTCGCTCTAAGGCGTCACATGAACATATTCATCGAACACATTGGAACATTTTCAGCAATTCTAGTTCATAAAGAGAAACTGAAGCAAGCATCACCACAAAACCAACAGACACAAAGCAAATTCCAAATAACTTAACAAAGTTGAGCTACAAGAGCTCGTTTAAACATGAAGCTAAAGCTGGGAAGTTAAACAAATTTAACATAGCATGCTAAACCGGGATTGAAAAACCTGAAACTACACTCAGAATTCTTCTTCCCGTGGTAGGCGCCATTATTGAGTTAAACTCACTGAATTCTCTCTGCTCCAATTGCAGCAATTTTGAAGCTCTAGCAGCGACAAAGCTGAAAACTTGGAACTCCAAGATTGCCCACCGCAACTGCAATTTAACTCCTGCAAATTAAGCTTAATGTAGCAGTATAACCTTTTCAAAAAGATTCAATCTTTCTATCAACTTAATCAGCAATATCTGCAATCAAATTATTGAATTCTAGGAAAATTTACCTGTAATGCAAAAAGAGAGGGAAATTGCAGTTGTTTTGAGCTAACTCAATGGCGAGAATCTGAGGAAGCAGAGGATGGCTTGTCTGATATGCCATCGTGCTCCTCTTCTTCACCTTGAATTCGTGCAGGAATGCGGAACCCTGAGAATCCGCCTACTCCAGGGGCAAATCCAATGCCAGATATCGACGATGGATAAATTGGCAGCACTGCCTGATGGTGTGGAATGTGATGATCTGCAGTGGCGATGGATATAGCTGATGGATCCATCCAAGCACGAATTGAAGGTGTATTACTGGACTGAAGGGGTCCCCTCTGAGAAAAAAGCTGGTTTTGGCCGAACAATTGCTGCAGGAAAGGCTGAGGCGTCGCCTGCGAATTGAACAAGTATCCTCCTGCTCCTGCACCACCACCGTCTCCACTGGCATTCCAAGCACTCAGTCTCTGATGAAACCGGCCTAATTCTGCAGGCTGCTGGTGGTGTTCAGCCCAGGCTGCAGCATCATACCCACCAAGTTGAGTATTTCCAGAGAAAAGGGCCTCACCTTGTTCAGGGTGTTGGCTTGTGGGATGGTTCTGATGATGCTGAGCTTGTTGTTGGTTGTGATGGTGGAGCAAAATGGGATCTTGAAATGACTGCAAAGAAAGCCGCAGATCTTGGGGGTGACTACTGGTTCTTGAGAGCAAATCTGGAGGTGGAAAGCTCTGAAATTGCATAGCTGAGGAATTAGCCTCAGCAGAAGCCCCCATTGGGAAAAAGGACTTGATAGTATCAGCAATTGAGTCCGAGTCCAGAGAAGGAGGCAGAAAACTCGAGCTATTTCCACTTGGATTTGCAGCACTATCAGTTTGGTGCAAGCCCTGTTGGGCATTTTCACTGCCCAACATTGGCATTACCCTTTTACTAGAAGGGCCAGCAGCAATAGCAGCGCGCACCACATCATCATGGTGGGTGACACCTAAATGTTGCTGCTGCTGGTTTTGAAGATTATCAGCTCGACTTTTTTGGGCTTGCTGGTCTTGCTCAAAACTCGTGTTTGCTGCCACTGAACCAGTTGTGGGATGCCAAGCAGGTAGTTCGGCAAGCTCATCAATAGCAGACTTGGCTTTCTTGATGAGCCAATCGACAGCTTTACTGGGGCGGTCGTAGCCAAGGCGGTCTTGGACATCGTAGAATTGAATGGCAGTGTGGGCAGATAGCCTCACACGGCGGTCCCTTGGGCCTTTGGCAGTGCAGACCTTGCTGTGGCGGTCTTTGCGCCCCGTAGACCTCACAATGTGCCCGCCTTGGACTTCCACGATCTCGCCGGCCCCAGTGCTGTTCCTTAAACCGCTTAGTCTTGAAGAACTTTGGCGGGTTGTGGGTTGCTGCTGCTGCTGCTGTTGAAGTTGGTGGTGGTGGTGAAAATTTTCTCCCATTTTCTCTCGCAATCTCGCATGTTCGTAGTCTTCCGGTTCGGTTGAAGACGAAGAAGGGAAGTAGGAGCGTTTCTTTGGTGGCTGGGATGTTTCTGGCGGTGCTGCTGATAAATAGAGCAGCTGATGGTTTAGGAGCAGTTGGGATTGTTGGTGGGCTTGGTCTTGTTCTTGTTCTTGTTCTTCCTCTTCTTCCACGTCTTCTTCTTGTCGTCCTGCAGAGATAGGGACTTGGGATGGTTGGTTTGGGTTCGGATAATGATGATGATGATGATTCCTCTGAGGATCCAGACTCAGACCCTTGTGATGCTTTTGTTGATGTTCCAGCTTTTGATTGATGGTGAGAAAACTTTTTATTCTTAGTGGGCTGTTGCTGTTTGCTCACTCTGTTCTCCACTACTTTCCTCTTCTTTGTTATGCTGCTTCTGCTGCCACAATTCTGAAATCTGATACTGCTGCTGCCTCTTCCAAAAGGCCCTGCCATTCAACCTTCCTAATTCCATCACCCCTCAACCACACAAGAAAAACTCAAAAATACTAGACCCAAAAGGCTAAGCTACCCTCTCACTTAGCCTAACCCATCTCTCTATATTTCTTTTTCCCTTTCCAGAGAGCCTTTATTTATATAGGCTGCTGCTGCTCCTGCTCTGCTGCTCCTGCTCTATTTGCTCTATCTCTACTGCTAGTACAACAACTATTACAACTACTGCAACTGCAAAGAAGTACTTATGGAGAGATAGTACCGAGTAAGAGAACTGATAATTTTGCTTTTGTACCTTTCGGTTGAAGAAGCAGAGAGTCCAAATTCAGGAACCCTCCCAGTAATTTTCCTGCAAAGTTTTCATTTTTTTTTTTTTTGATAGAAGAGAAAGAGCAGGGCAGGGCAGGGCAGGGCAGGGCAGCTGTATAAGCAAATGGGAGGGCTGTGAAGGATAGGAAAAAGGGGGAAAAAGAAAAAAGGTGACTTGTTTTTTTGGCTATAAGAGCCTTTCTTGATGCCACTGGGAAGAGTGGCAGCGTTTGGTCAGAAAGGAGATTAAAGATATTGGTGATCTCATCACTGCCCTCCTCTGCTGTTTTTGCTTTGCTGTGCTGTGCTGCTCTCCCCTTGTTTTTGTACAGCCTATACAACAAGTACCAGACTTCCAAATTTTTATTTCATTTTTTTTTCTAGTTAAAACTGAAATGGGCTTATTAGTTTTTACTTTACACTACTAATTTCCTCATGTCTCTGGCACCTTCTCTGGTGTCCAGTAGTAGTAATCTACTATTATTTTTAACTTGTTCAGCTTAATTAGTTAAATACAGAAGAGGATGGATGTCTTAGGCTGGAATTTTATATGGTGGGGTTTTGGGGGTTTGGTTTTGGTTATAGAATTGTTTATAGTTAGTTCAAAGGGATGTGTGCTTTGGTTTTTGTTAGATTCTACTTACTTACTTGTCCGACTAAATTATTCTATCTTGTTAAGATGGATAGAGAGGGATGGATTACTTCAAATGCCACCACCACCCCCTTCCTGAAAATGACCTCGTACAGCTTTTGTGGTTTCTCTGGCTCCCTTTCCTTTTTTTTTTTTTTCTTTCTTCTCTCTCCCCCTTTATTGCTTCACTTAAAAGAAACAAAATCATCCATCCCTTCTCTCAAATTTCACTCTCCCAACCGACCGACCTTTTTCTCGTTTACTGGATTACTGTATCTGGCATCTCTTTCAGCCTGTCTCTTTATTTTAGCTTCACTTTTCGAGTAAGCATATTTTAAGATTGATGAACAAATTGTTTATTAGTATTTATTTCCCATTCCCAAATCCTGATAGCAATTGACTGCACTTTTCCTGCACTTCGGGGTTGGATCGGATGGTTTCGAAATAGTCTAATTAGGTCGTGAGATCGTGTGTTCGAATCATCTTTCTATCGCTTGTATATTCTTGGGGTCGCGGTGTATAAGTACAGGAAAATTAGTCTGATAAAGTCGGGACACTCCCTGTGTTTAAAAAAAAAAAATTTGACTACACTTTTCCTATTTCACCTTCTTTTGAAAAAAAAAAAAAAAAAAAGAAGAGGAAGAAGAAGAAGTTGTTGGCAGATAAAATGAGAAATGAAAGGAGGAGGCCAAAAATAACCAGTAATGATCAGCTTTTGGCTGAGGGCTCAGATTTGTCTGGCGGGGTTTTGGCAAAATCATCACCAAGACCATACAACTATATGTCACGACCTCTTTTTTTCTTTCTTTTTTGGCAGTACAATCTTTTTCAGCGAATCAGTGTACTTATCTATCTTCATCATGATGGCTAAACTTCCATCTACCTTTTAAGCAGCTCTTTTACTGCAATTAGCACTATGCCTGCTTCCACTCCAAACATACTTTTCACATGCAACGACTTCAACTATCCAGTTGGCTGCCCCTTCAGTGCTGTTCTAAAGTTGGGATGGAGAGGGAAGAAAAAACAGTAAAGTACTCTTATTAAAGTATCAGAATAAAATGATCTTCAGAGAGGTGTTGACTAAGTGGTGAGCAGATTCGCGTGAAGAAATGAAGCAGAAGACCGAAGTCAAGTCAAGTAAACCAGAAAAATATCTATCAACTAGCTCGTCGACGGAAACTTTTCTCCGTCCAGAGCAATCGTCGAGATTCTTTATTGGCATCCCCCCTCCTCCCCCTCCACCTCCCTAATCCTTTTTTCACTTTTCTTGGCATGTTAAATTTTTTTTTTAAAAGCAAAATGGTGTATATGTGCGTTTTTATTGTGTTTGTTGGGAGGGGGGGAGAGGGATAGATTATGTACCTGCAAATTTTTATTTTTATTCTTCTAACTACAGTTGCAAATTTTGGTCTGATTGAACTGGATTTCGACTTAATTTTAACAAACTCGAAATTGAATTCAAACTCTTCAAGCTCTCAATATAAAATTTGAATTTGAATTCGCCTTCAAATTCAAGTTTAGCACGTGTTCGATTTTAAAAAATGAAAAATAAATATCTTAAAAAAATAAATAAAATAATAAAATAATATAAATATATATATAATTTTACTATTAAAATAATATATATGAAATCGAGTCAACTCGCAAGTTAGAATTCGACTTGATTAGACTGAACTCGAGTCGAGCTTTTGACTCAAATTAGATTGCGAGCGATTTAACTCATATGCAACTCTACTTCTAACGCTAACTCATCTCACACATAAATTGGCATTGGATTCCATTCTGATCCGATCAAATTATGTGGATTGGGTATCCTATCTTTTGGAGGAAATCATATTGGATCTCAAGTGTTTTGAGTCAACGGGTATTTTGCCCACCCCTAATGGCCTTACTAGCTGAATTAACTAGAGTTATTATCTAAAAAATTATGAATTCTAATTACTTGAAAGGTCTTTTTGTACCCTAAGGCTATTCAAATTACGCGCTTTTTTGTGTGCCGGTCTTCATCACGTCAGCAGGGCATTAGCTAGGACTAAATAGAATCAAATAGAGCTTAAAGGACTTGAAATTAATCAAATTAAATCATCAAAAAATATATATATATATATATATTGGAGAGCAAGGGAGGAAAATGCGAAAATTTGAATTCAAAACTTATAAATTCTAAAATCCCAACTTTAGATTACTAAATTAAAACATCATCGCCAATATGTGAATGAAGAAAAATTGTAGGCAACCTTCGAATGCAGAATTTATGGACTCCCCAAGGGTCACGGCATTGTCTTTGATAGCAGTAATAAACCACTGCAGTAGCTCTGCATGACAGACAGTCAGTCTTGCAAACAAGATAAGAGTGGAATTTAACTCCACGCTTTACATCCACAGGATTTGTACTTTATAGCGTCTGACAAATATTTCATCAGTTTTGGATTATTATTAAACAGATAAGAACAGGAGTATCGTTTGTTTATAGATTCCAAAAACTGCCAACACGCTTCAAAAATCACCACTGCCCAATTTCCTATCTCAACTCTCCAAAATAATTTCCGGCCAATAATAATAGAATGAATCTTATATACACTGACAGTATATATACTATTATCACCGTTAGATTCATGACATGTGTGTAAAAGTTAAATTTCAAATTCAAATTTCACGTAGTTGTTATTCATCCAATGCTAACATCGTATGCATTGTCAGTGTAGAAAAAATTAATTTATAATTTAATATTCATTCCGTTTTTTTACCTTTTTTACTTCGATTAAATAATAGAAAAATCCGAACATATCAAGAAAAAATAACCTCTTTTTTTTTTTTGGCATACCAACTAGCAGAAAATGCAAATGGCAACGACGGCATTTGGCAGCGAAGTAAAAAGAAGCATGTTATAGATGCATGATTTTTTTTTTATTTATTTTTTTACTGAACCTTTGTATGATGGATTTGGGACAATTTAGAACAGTCCATTAATTTTTCACTGAAAAACGCTGGGCGCTGACAATCCTCGAGCACTTGATTTGTAATGTCTGCTATCACCGCCACCGCGAACCCTCCGTGCAGTTCTAAAGGGAACACTACTGCATTAGTTCAGGACCAAAAATACTCAAATCTCGGGTATACATTTCTTTAATTCTACGTGCTCCAGATTATTATCTAGCATTAGGGGTTGTTTAAATTTTGGAAAACAATAAAGAAAATTGGCCGATCCGATATAGATTGGATTTCAAAATTCGGTAAGACGGAATTTGGTAATATCAAAATATATTAAATTATAATGTTTAGTAAAAAAAATTTTGGGAATAAATATTAAAAATACGTTACCAAATTATATGATATTATATATATTAGTTATATGTACACATACACACATATTATTACTAAATATTAATTAGTAATGAATAAGTAATTAGTTGACTACTGAATACTAACTAATAATCTAGTACAATATTACCATCTAAATTGATTGAATTTTATTAGAAAAACATATGGCATATTATTTTAGCTCAACAATTTTTTTTAGATACAATTAAAATATGTTAGCTTATTTTTTACATTTCTAATTATGGATATTATCGAATTGCCAGTTCTTTGGCCGAAATCTAGTTACTAATATCTAATTTACCAAACTAAAGTTTGATTGGTAATCAGATATTGGCATTAAAACAAAAAACTAATTTCCAAATTCCCGAATTTTTTTTTTCATTGAATTCCCGCTTACTAGCCGATGAACACCCTTGTTTAGCATATCCGCTTTTCTAGAATAATTCAAGCACATAAACTTTCATAAATTAAATGATCATTTTGGCTAAATAAAAAGTTTAGTGGCCAAAAATATGGAATTTTAAATAACTTATGATTATTTTTACGATTTGCTTCAATATCATATATATATATATATGCTTGTTTCACCAGCTTCGTTCACCTACATACTTTTACACCCTTCATGATGTATATAGAAATAAAATAACCTGAAATACCATTGAACCAGAGAAAAAAAATTAGTACATATAAATTGTGGAGCTCTCACTAACAAGTAGTAACAATTCACAAAGCTGTCATCTTGTACTTGAGGGTTGGTAATTAAGGAGACAGAAACATATTACTAATTAACAAGTGTTTGAGGAGGAGGTACAAGTGAGAAATGTGCTGGGATTGTGAGGCGCTCTTTAATTAATTATAAGATCAATGCGTGCCAGTATAGGATGGGAATTGGTCAAAACAAATGTTGGTGAACGTGTTCCCTTTAGCACTTAGAAATCTCCAAAAGAACTGTTCCCTATGATTCAATGTCTACCTTATCCTTGCCAAGGTTTTCTCAACTATTAGGATTTGGTCGACAATTGTCCTGCAAATCCTGTATTTCCAGATTTACTTAGTACTGCGATTTAAGATTGAGGTTGCCCATTTTCCCATACCTCTTGATTGGAAATTGCCATCGTGCATGACCGAATTTTGAGGCCCTTGTCTTCCATGGATTTGCTTGGAGCTTTGAAATTATGTACTAGTAGTACTACTTTGGATCGACAAACATTCCGTGACCAGAGTCACGCAAGCATAGGGAGAGTTGATTGCCTTTTTTTTTTTTTCCCAAAGAATTTCTACATTATTCATAAACACATTCTTTTTATCTCACATGCATCAAAATAATTACAGTATATTTTTTTTTTATAAAAATCCCAGAAAATAGCAATCCAAACGAGCTCAATATTTTTGGGTTTCGCCTTGCCAATGGCCGTGTGAGAGAATTGAGATTTGCATGATACTTACGTACTAATTCATTTGATAAAGACGTCAACGATAATAATCAATCATGCTTAAGTCGGTGGAGAATTTCTTAAACAAACATCGCCTATTTAATTACAGCACTCGTTGATTTGCGACCTAATGGCAATTTAGATGTTTGGACAATTCTCCAATGCATTCATTGAAGCCTACGTACGTTATGATTCCTATTTCCTTTGTTTCTTTAAGGGATTTTCTCACCTTTTATTGCTTCAAGGATTATATGTAGCATTGATAATATACTCACCTCTCTTCTTTTTCTTTTTTTTTTTCTTTTTCAATTTTTGAGTTGTAAATTGACAGGTCAATTTTTGCCCCGCATGCGATTTGCGTTGTTCCCAATCGAGTGCCGTCCTTATTATCAAATTTTGTCTCACCTCCAAACAAATTGGACCTACTTAATCTACGGAGGAGTCCACATGATTGATCAGATAATGACACATACTTGATCTAATTGTGTGATACTAGTTGTCCTCTATGAATCGTTAGCTAAAAAAACCTAAATACTCCCTTCAGTACACTTTGATAGTCCTGTTTTCCTTTTTTGTCTGTCTTAAATTGTAGTCCACTTTCCAATTAAAGAATGTAGTTATATTTTAATTTTTCTAAAATACTCTTATTCAATGTAAGTTGTTATTACTATAAACCTACCCCATCTAATGAGAGCTGATTCTTTTTTTACCATCAATTCAAGTTCCCATAAAGTTATATTCTAATTAATGTGAGAGTATTTTAGGAAAATAGCTACCTAAATTGATTGTTCCAATAAAGTTAACTACTTTTTCTTAAACTGTATGAAAAAAAAATCATGACTATCAAATTGGGACGGAGGGAGTACTATATAAGGTACTGCCTTCCTAGGCTTTATGAGTATATGTATCACATTTTTAACCCTTCGTCCAATTGATTGAGCATACAAGACAAACGCTTTCATGTGACTATGATATAGCATGTCCTCCGTTTAATTCACTAGTTAGGTGTTTAATTTCATAAATACCTTTCATATGTATCGATTACATTAGATATAAAAACGAACAAGGACATCAAAGACTTGATTGATTATCTAAAATTAGAATTTATAATCAATCAATAGTGACAAGCCCTCGTAGGTGGCTTGTCATTTATATATATATATATTAAAGAAAGTAAAAATACCCATCAACCTTTAAGCTTTCTAGCAAAAACGATCCACTACGATTCTTAAGTTATTGGTTATAAGATATATTACACGTACGAAGTAAATAGTGATTAATTTTGTATACATTGACAGTATATATACTTTTACTATTAGATGCATGACACATAATGTGAATTTGAATTTGAAGCCAAATTTTACATATATATTGTGCATCCAATCGTAATAGTAGTGTTTAGACTGTTAATGTATATAGGATTTATTCAATAAACAAATGCATCACATATCACCCTAAAAAAAAAAGCATCACATATTATTGTGTACTGTCCGACCACCAATAAAATGAGTTATTGCTGTACTAAAGATTTCCGACCAAACAAAATAAAAAAGAAAGAACAATGCAAAAGAAGTTAAAAGTAATGGCATCAAGTTTTGTAAATGACAGCGACGCCGTGACCGTGAGATGGTGAAATTTTCAGACCATAGCACAGGAATAATAATAAGAAATGAAGGAATTCGTTCATTTGCATCAATCAATTGACCCGCCCGCACGCGTATGTAAATTGTGAAGTGTATCATTTTCATAAGCTGTTTTTCATTTGAAGCCATCTTCCCAAGTCCTGAACGGAACTACATTAAATTAAATTACTTGGAAGGGTAAGAGTCTTTTTATTAATTTTTTTAAATCTCTTTTTCTAGCTGCGCTGGACCAGCTAGAGCCGACATGAGTTTTGCAATTTGTTAGTTCTTAATGCATCCTAACCTCCGAACATTCTCAAATTCCCACCGTATATGACTAATCTTTGATCGAGTTGAACTAAGGGTGACAATTTCTGACACGACCTGAAAATACGATACGAATCTAACACAAAATTAATCAGTTTGGATTGGAGTTTTGTGGGTTCGAGTCAGAATTGGGTCGAACCCAAAAAGAAAACATGTCGAATTCGGGTCAATTCATGGGTGACCCAATAACCCGTTTATAAATTAAAAATAATTTATTTTATCTAACTAAACTAGGTTATTCTTTTTTTCCAAAGGCATTAACCACTTAATCCTAAATGAATTTGTTTAACTTGTGTAAAGTTGAAATTATTATATTTGAACAAATAATGTAC
Source organism: Coffea eugenioides (assembly GCF_003713205.1). Classification (NCBI taxonomy): domain Eukaryota; kingdom Viridiplantae; phylum Streptophyta; class Magnoliopsida; order Gentianales; family Rubiaceae; genus Coffea; species Coffea eugenioides. The sequence continues at coordinate 47,863,717 of NC_040039.1, read as the reverse complement.
TATTACATTATTTTCTAATTTTATACTGTTTTAATTTATTTTAGATTTGGTTTGGAATAAAACACTTTTACGGTGTTTTAATTTATTTTAGATCAAGTTTGGGATTATTTTATTGAAATTTTTATTACTTAATTATGTAATTAGTCTTGTGCGAAATTGGTTTTATTAGAAATTACAATGATAAATTAATAAATTAAAATTATGTTTCAGGTCATTTGGATCGACCCGCCAACTCGCTAACTCGAAATTTTCGAGTTCGGGTCAGGTATCCTGACATATCTGACCCGTTTCGGGGTTGGCGGGTCATGTTCGGATCAGCAAGTTTCTTGTTATACCCGACCGGCCAACCCGTTTCTGGCTCGATTGCTACCTCTAGCTTAAACCATCTTCCAAATGTTTCCGGCTTCTTCCTACATGTTTAGGGACCAACTTATTATAATTATTATTATTGTTTGAAATACTCCAAAACATCTTCGATCTTCTAAAAGGCTCCCTTTTCCATCTCTTTACCACTCGACACACATCACCGGCAATCTTTACCGTTAGTATCCTATTTAATGTACGTGTGTGTATATTTTAAACTTATGAATAGGGGTGCAAATGAATTGAGTCGCTCGCGAGCGGCTCGAGTCAAGCTCGATATTAGTGGAGCTCGATCTGGCCGAGTCGAAGTCGAGTTCAAAATATTAAGCTCGGCTCTCGAGTTTGAATATATATATATATTTATTTATTTTAATAGTAAAATTACATATATATCCTTAATATTTTATTATTTATTAAGAAAAAATATTATATTATATTTATTTTTTTTCGAGTCGAGCCGAGCTTGAGCTTCAAAATTGCCAGCTTGTCGAGTTCGAGTTTGATAAAACTAAGGCAAGGTTCGGTTCGATTAAGTTAAAGTTCGACTCGATTCGGTTCGTTTGTAACTCTACTTATGAGTGTTTTAGAGTATTACTGTGAATGATGTTTTAATTTGTTTTTTCTAAAATAGATCATAAAATAGAATTGTAATCTTTTTGAAAGTAACGAATCTATCCGTTTCCTTTGATTAGTGAAAAATACATACATAAAATTTTCTCTTCCGGAGAATTCTCTCTTGCGTTATTGTCAAAATTTAATTCTCCATCAACACATCGCATTTTCATTTGTTTATTCACCATGTAACCATCCATGACCCGCCATTAACATGACTAGCCAGAAGTGTAATATATATGTCCATTACTAGTTGAAAACAACCTTTAGCTCGTGAACTCCGTCGAAAGTATTGCATCCCACTTTAGTATAAACTACCTTGTATAGTATCAATCTGCTCGATGGAACTCGTTAAGGAGTAGGTTTCATCCGGAGGCAGGTATTTACGTTGACGACACGCGGATACTAATTATAATATGCTATTTGTTTACTAGTATGTATGTACGAAGTTACTAACGTAAGAAAGGCCAGCGAAAATTGACTGGTGAAGGGATCAGAAAGGTGGGGATCTCTTGATCATTTTCATAACATAATGCGTTGACTCGTTGTTTTCCGCTCATAGTACACCAAGCATTTGATTATTAAAGTCTGCTAAGCATTAATTTATTAGGTCGACGCCCAATTAGTGACTTGCTTTTAAGCTGGAGGCTGCACTATAATAATCTCGCATTGTGATGGAATGACGTGGATGGCATGCAAAAACAAATGGATGCAAAATTTTGCACATTATTTAATTGCAATCATTTACAAAAAAAATGGCAGCGGTTTATCTCATTATTAGAAGAATATTTTGAAATTTTATTACTTTTTTTTTAAAGTCTGTTCATAATTTTTTAATTATATCATATCTGTTAAATTGTAAATCTGTTATTTCTAGTGCATGTTTAACCTTCGTTAGAGCAGTAATGTAAATCAAATCGTGTTGGATGATTTTTAATAACCCGTTAATGAAATTTACCTTTCAATTAATATAAAAAAAAAAAAACAAAGTGGGAGCTGTTACTGGTTAGTATTTACTAACCGAGGCGGCTATAATTGGTTTACTGCTGATTACTGTGAAATTAACGTAATTATTATACCTCTGGAGTCGCATGCTCTCGCTTTCTTGCATTCCATAATATGTAATTTAGCCACTTGAAAGATCAAACCAAGCTGTGCATCATCATTCATACGCAGGTGTGATCGATCAGTTGTTGCAGAAAAATGATGCAATTTGCCTAATCACAAGTCATAATTTGACCATTTTTTGGTTTCTGTCACAGACATCAGACTAAGGCGGAAACGAGATCCGCAATTTAATTTATTATGACCTCATGTACAAATCTACCAAAAAAAAAACGTAATCTACATAAAAACTTGGTACCAGATGCTTTTCTCCCATATGATTCAAGAGGCCTTTGAATTTCACATGAATGGTCCCAAACACTGTACTGGTACTAGCAATTACTCCAATTTGCAGCTTTCTGGGTAATGGTTCGTACCATGTCAAGCTCAAACCATGTCCTGCTGCCGCTAGATAATTGAACCCTCAGACCAGGAGCAGAATAGCATAATAAACCCAAGACACATGGTAAGTTTTGTACGACCATGAAGTATCCATATCGGGGCAACAACCAGCATCACCACTACGCTGTACTAAGACCAGACTACGCTATCAAGGGAAAAGGATTACACGAACAGTTTGTAGATAACAAATGCAAAACGGCCATTGATATGCTTAAATTATACTTCAACAAATCTATTATAAGTACATTAATTACTGGGACATCACATCATTATACAGACAAAGTTGCTCATCAGGATTAGCTGGTCTTTACGTAGATGAACAAGCTTGTAGACTAATTGTAGCTTTTCTGAAGATGACAGTAGTGTTATGCCTAGTTGCTTGATAGTAGTCCTTCATGTTCGGTTGTTCGTGGCGCCATCATCAACTGTATTCAAGGCCTTTGAAGGGTCTTGAATCATTCATGTGCTGTGTGGCCGTGTGGGACTGAAAAAAAAGAAAAAAAGAAAAGAAAAGAAATACTATAGATCGTTCCCTTCAAGGTTATCCACCCTCTTTTGCTTCATTGGCATATGTTGTTGTTTCTTGCTACGTTGTGCCCATTGATATTGATATGCTGCCCCACTTCCCACACAACCTGGAGTCCACATTGTGTGTTCTTTGTGAAAGTGATAGGAGCAATTGACAAGAATAATCATGTAGAGGACAATTAGCGGCTCAACTAAGAAATGAAGGGTTATTGATGTGGTGTTAAATTTTGTCCAAGGAAAAAAAAAATGAAATAATCAAACTCTGAAGAGATTTGGCCACATAAGTTACTGTCATATTTGTGAAACCAATTGCAGTCTGCCATCGCAGATAGACATGCAATAATTGATTGTTTTTGTGTTGATGTGAAGAAAGTGTAATTTAATGGGAGTGGGGGTGAAATAATCAGTTAGTCTCTCAGGTAACATTTACCCTTTTAGGTAAATTCCAATTGAAAGAGACATTGACAGTGATAAATAGTCAACTAAAGGAAAAATTTTAACATTTTCAGTGAAAATATTTTTCAATCAAATTTTTTACCGTGCATATATCAAATCGTTATATTATATATTTTTTAAAAAATTTTGCAAAATAGCAATCTAAACGGATGATGGCATGCATGGTTAGAAAGAATTGAATCCATATTAAGTTGTTGGAGCATTGGACTAGACTGCAACTATTACATTAGTGCTATTAATCAAGTCCAATCGAGCCGAATATTTAACTATCGAACTCAACTCATGCTTAGTTCAAGCCAGGCTCGAGCTCGCTCGACCAAGCGGACGAGACTTGAAGTGTGCTCGAATTTGGCTCGCCAAACGAGACACGTGACTCGACTTCGAGTTCGAGCTCATGTGAATTGATCACAACAAAAACCTATAAATTTCAGTTTCTATTCTTTTGATTTGTAAAATAACATATATATTATTCCTTATTGAGTCCAAGCGAGCTATTCGAATAATAAACGATTCAAACTTATTCAACTCATTAATTAATCGAGTAAATTTCTAATTCGAACTCGACTCGTTTACTAAAATTGACGAGCCGAGTTTGAGTGTTATCGAGTCGAGTTCAATCGAGTTTTCGAACGGTTCGTTTTGTTTAACAGCCCTATATTACATGCACATGTACAAGCATGCCAGTATCTATCAATGCCATGACATGAGAATGAACTAATGATCGCAGACAAATTCTTGGATTCATTAAACCTACGAACTAATCTTGGTTCTTAGGCCTTCAAATTGGTAGTCTCGCCTAAGACTACGAGGGTGACTTGGTGTTAAGCATTTCGTTAAGATTTTTCCTTGTTGGAAGCACTGAAGGCAAGAAAAAAGTGGTGAGGTCAGTGCTTAGCAAATCAGCTCCTGGCCTGTGTATCATTTGCCAATCAATCTTAGTTCTTTTCCTATTGACATTGACAGTTTGAAAATCCTGCACACGCGAATGAATGAAGAAGAAGCATCGATCTTAAAAATCAAAAGTCACTTCTCAAAATACGACTACTACAACGTGGCTATTCGGTCTGACTTCAAAGGAATTAGATTACGCATGGGAATCCGACTTGACCAAGAAAGTGATTCGAGTTTGGATTACTGACCAACTCATCCATTATCACTTCCCCGTTATAACGACGAAAAAAGCAAAAGATGGCCAGCATTCAAAATTAGCAGCTGCATGCCAACTCGTGGGATGGCGGGTTTCGTGATCGGGATAGACCTTCCTCCCATTGATTCTGTGGACTATTCATTTGGTCATTAATTATCTGCTTGTAACTACAGGGAACAAACTACACCATGATTTAATGCTTTATTATGTCTCTCATTAGGTGGTTGTTGAGATAATTCGGCACATTCAGAAATATCTTGTTCTCGTGAGATTGTTTAACATTAATCATTTGTCCACGGATGATTGGTAGTTTGGCACTTGACACCAACGTTCTAAAAATCGGACCGGACCGAACGGTTTGACTGGTCATTCTTTCGGTTCGATTCAATGATTAGTCCAAAAAATTCAATTAAATCCGTTAAATTCGGTCAAGAACTAATTGAGTCGATAAAAATCGAAGGGTTCAACTGGTTTCACTACTTTTTAATTTTCTAAAACAAATATTGCAATTTATTCAAAATTTTTAATATTAAAATAAATAAAAATGATTAAACCTTTAAACTGGAATTGTATCAATTGAACCGATCAAACTACGAACCGAAAGCTCTTCTAGTTCACTCCCCTATCCAAATTTAAAAGTAGACACCTGTTTCAATTTTTAGGTAAGCATGGACATGTAAGACTTGGTGCCAAAGCATTCAAGTAGTGAATGATCTGTTGAGTAGTGCAATAAATAATTCCAAAACTGGGCCACGATTTAGGTCTCCCATTTCTGATCAATTTCATTATCAAATCATGACCAGATCCGGGCAAAACCCCCATTTTGTGGACAATACTTCAATTACAGATCATTAACCCCACTTGAAGTCTTAATCATTTACTGACTGCTACCAAATTCGCCCTTTTTCGTGAAATATCTTCGGTCTTTCCTTTTGGAAAAATCTGCCTGGCAGTAATTGAATTTAATCTGCTCAAATTTGTCCAAGAAAAATAAAGAAACAAAATTAGGCTCCCATTAGCCCAAAGAAACATGTTATGTGTCTTAGACAGTTCAGAGTACTCGGGCCACTAATCTCATGTAAAGAAGCCTATGAAGTTTACGTCTTTGTTTTTAAAATCAGGCCCAAAAAATTTTAGGCCACAAACGGAGAGGGACAAAAAAAAGAAAAAAAGAAAAAAAGAGAAATGTAGAAGTAAAAGAATATTCTAAACGAACTAAACTGAAAATACATATTATCCATTTCCCCAAAGAACCCATGAACCCAAATTTACCGCCAAAATAGATCCCCCACCCCACAAAAAAAGAAAAAAAATGCTGTTTTCTTCGACTCCCCGTCTCCAAAACGCCCTTTTCTACTACCAAGTTGAAAACCCATTAAAACCCTTCATTTTCCTCCATCTCAATGGTAATCCGGACCAAAAGCTTACCGGGTTGGCGTTGAACCGACCCAGAAAATTTCGGGTCCTTTCTTCGGTGAAATCTTCGCCGCCATCATCATCATCATCATCTTCTACGGGTTATTGTTATTTGAGTGACGATGATTTCGATGTGGAATTGGGTCGCTTATTGGCACTGTTGCCGGAGGAAATGCGTCGGAGAATTAGTGAACATCAGGAGCTCCACCACCTAATTGAGGTGGTCATGGATTTGGGTCGGAAACCGCTAGCCCGCTTTCCTTCGGGTGACTTTGTCTTATGGGATCATCCCATTACTATGGAAGACCTTGATTATGCTATTTCTCAGGTGAAAAAGTTTTAAACTTTATTCCTATTCTAAACATTACTAATTTGTTTTTATATTTGCTTTTTCATGTTGCTGGCAGTTTTGGGATTTTTTTTTTAATTTTTTTTTTAAAATTGTTGCAGGTTGGGGACTTTGCAGTTGATAATAGAGCAGGAGTTAGCAGAACTTTGCATCGAATTAGTGCTATTAAGAATAGGAAAGGTTCTATTATCGGTCTAACCTGTCGAGTTGGCCGAGCTTTATCTGGAAGTGCTAATTTACTCAGGGATTTAGTTAAAGATGGAGCTTCCTTATTGCTTATTGGCCCTCCAGGAGTTGGAAAAACCACGATTATTAGGTATATGAATGTTCATTCTGCTTCTTAAGTTTGTATGGTTTACTGCTATGTGATCCTTACTTAGTAGGGTATTCAAGGTATAGAAAGATAGAGTAATTATCTTCGTATTGGAGGTTGATTAAGGTTTATGAGAATATACATGCTTGTTTATGCTATTTTAATAAATGCCTTAGTTGGAGGTAGAGTGGGGTTCATAAGTTAATGCTTTTAAATATTTTTATGGGCTCATTTACCTTCTTGGTTGTTATATTTAAGAGTATCTGATTGCTCTTTGCGTTACTTCTGTGTATGCAAGGGACATAGCACGGATGCTTGCAGATGATTACGATAAACGTGTCATGATTGTTGATACCTCAAATGAAATTGGTGGTGATGGTGATATTCCTCATGCAGGGATTGGAAATGCTCGGAGGTTGCAAGTTCCTCATGCTGATATGCAGCACAAAGTATGACGTTGATCTTTTAATCCCTATCTACTTATGTAAACAGAGGATAAGAAAAATATGAATTAAGTAGATAACAACCGAAGGATGAAATAGTAGTGATTCGCTAAGAAGGTAGAGTTGCAAGCTGTCCACATCTAAAAAAGTTGAGTTTTGTAGTTGAAAGAGACAAAGTTTCTCTAACCCAAACAACAGGCAAAGCAAAATTTTGGTCTGGCTTCAAGTTAAGACAATCATCATGGATTAGACAAATTTAGAATTGTTTGTCTTTCATGCACCATAACACGCTACAGTACATTTCTTTACACTTAATGTTTGTGAACTCATTCTAAAAATTGGTAAGAACATTGATTTTGGTATTTCAGTGTAAAAACTTTTGCTGTTATAACTCTCGATGTCCAGGTGTTTCAGTGTAAAAACTTTTGCTGTTACACTTAACGTTTCTTTACACTTATGCTGTTATAACTCTCGATATCCAGGTGTTGATAGAAGCAGTCGAAAATCACATGCCACAAGTGATTGTGATTGATGAAATTGGTACAAAGCTTGAAGCAGTGGCTGCAAGTACAATTGCACAGCGTGGAATTCAGTTAGTTGCGACAGCTCATGGAGTAACAATAGATAATTTGGTAATGAATCCTGCACTAGACATGCTTGTTGGTGGAGTACAGGTATGGTTTAATCTGCAACTTGGTTTCTTGCCAAAGAGAGCACCTCTCTCTCTCTCTCTCTCTCTGTGAGATTGTGTGTGTGTGTGTTGGGAAGGAGTGGTGGGTTGGCGGTTTATAATTACTGAACAAATTTTTTCATTATTGTGTTACTAATAGTAGATTAGTTTGATCGTATGGTCACCAATATTGTGAGCTTCACCAAATAATGACATTAATATATTTCTCAGAGTGTGACCCTAGGGGATGAAGAGGCAACTCGTAGGGGTGTTCAGAAAACAGTTCAAGAGAGAAAAGGACCATCAACCTTTAGCAGTGCAGTGGAGATAATTTCCAAGACAGAATTGCGAGTTCATCGTAGTCTAGAGGCAACGGTTGATGCCATTCTTTCAGGTTTAGTTTCCTTCCTCTTCCTGCAAAAGATGATGATGTTGTTTTCCAGCTTTCTATAAATTTGGGTAGTGGGATTAAATGTAGCTTGGCATTGTATCATTATGTTGGAGAAGGTCGCCACCCAACTTTTCAAGTTCGCAAGATCAAGGGAATAGAAGATGGAGGAGAAGATAATTCATTGTATCATGATCCTTTAGACTTGAAAACTGACAGTATGCTTGATGATAATGCATTGATGGATGATAATGACCTATCTGATCATGATGAGAGGTCATTAGAATCTCATCAAAGCAATGAGGAGAACTCCTCTGAAGATAAGGAAGCCCTTTGTTTATTTCTGTATGGGGTAAGATATCATCTCTTTGCCACAGTAGAGTAAATTACAAAGTACAACGCGCCTGTCCACTTTGGATCATTTCTTTTGCTTTCCCACTAAAGTTTCATTCACCAATTGCTTATTACTTACTAATTTGCTGCTTTCATTTTTCAATATAAGTGATCTGTCTGACATAAATTATTTTAGTGCCATCCAAAAAACCATAATTGGGGGGAAAAAAAAAGAACATGAAGATCTAGTGACTTTTTTGTTTCCTTGCAAGTTTGTAGATGGAGTATTTTGAATTTGAAATCATGTTCATGAAATTATAACGTTTTCAAGCTCATGATTTGATTAGATTCAGCAGAGCAAGGGAACTAGTTTAACTGTAATAAGCACTCTGCAACACCTTGTCCTGAAACTTCCTTTCTTATTCTTATGTTACTCATGTTTTCAGGGGATAAAAGTAGGTTGAAACGGAGCTGTCCCATTTTTTATGCCACACATCACCTGTTGATCTGTATTTTAATCAGTTTAACATCTGAAATATGGCAAAAGTTGTGATAGCTGTTTTTTGAAAGCAGTAGCATGTGAAACTCATATAGTAAGCAGGTGTTGTAGGTCTCTGAGGCGACTATGATACAAGGGATGAAACAATTAAAAATAGATGATGCCATTGAGTTCACAGATAATATCAGTGAAGCAGATGCAATGCTAGCCATGCAGTCCAAGCTTAAAAAGAATTCTCGAATTCAAGCTGCTGCACATTCTCATGGCATTCCTATTTATGTCACGAAAGTACGTGTTCCAATAGAATGCTTGATGTGTTTTCACTGTTAAGTTGTTAATATACTGATTTCGACTACTTGAGTTTGGATTTCTCTCTCTTCCTCCATGCGCACCACTAAGTTTTATGTTTCTCACAGGCAAGCTCATTTGCACAGTTAACAAAGGCTATTCAGGCGTTAATAACTGACTATAAAGATGGTTTTCGCTTTGCTGAATCTCAAGCTACGGTGAATGAGTCAGAAAAGATTGATGCGCTGGAGGTAAAGTTTTTGACTTCTTGTTAATGCTTATGGGAATAATTGAGGATTCCATCATTGATTGAAAACATCCTGAATCAGTAAGGGTTTTCTCTTCACATTAATCTTTTCCCTGCACTGGAGGGGAGGGGGTGTTGTTCTCACTGGTTTTGGTGAGACAATACGTAAAAATATTTACAAGTTTACCTGTTTCAAAACTTTGGGATCTGTTAGTTATCAGGAAGCTTTTTAGATGCTTCACTATTTGGTCCACCAATTAACTTGTTCTGGTTTCTTAAAATGTATTCACTGCATTACTAAGATGATGTAAGATTGCATAAAACTACATCCTTGAATTCTATAATTAGCCTCTCTGCAATCATGTTAGAGGTCTAATGAGGATCTTGTATCTTTTTGATTGGTTCAATGAGTACATCCATGAAAAGAAGCTATCCAGTTTAGGCGGTGTGCCTCAGTAGGCAAATGGCAGAGATGGAGTTGCACAAGACATAATTGAAGTGCATTTGACATAGCCCAGAATTGCTGTGACATGAAAAATGGGCTTATTAAACTCGTGTAATATTACAAAGCTGCAGCCTGAAACTAATTAGTGCCTTGCGGATGCATCCACTTCCACTTTCACATTTAGTTTAAACGAAGTTGATGCCTGGATTCAGATTTCATCAGTCAAGTTTTTACTTATTTACAGGAGGCAAGAACAGCTATAGAGACAGTTGTAATCCCAAAAGGGGAAGCAGTGGAGCTACTCCCTAGGCCACTGAATATATTGCTGCTCCAGAAGGATCTTATCCGTAAATACAAGCTAAATTCAGAGAGAGTTGGTGAACCTAACGCGAGGCTTCGAATTCTTCCCTTTCAAAGCGCAACACATGAAGACGGGCATTCTGATGACGGTTTGGATGAAGATGATGAATTACTAAAGCCCGCTGCTGAAACAAATGGTTCGCCTTATACTATGGATAGGCTGCCTCTCCTGCCTGATAACTAGGCATCATATTACCTATCACAAGTTTCTCTTTATCTTAGAGCAGACTTTGACATTTGTTGGTGCCCATATCATGTTTCTGTTTCTGAACAGGGCATAGAATCCCCAGACTCTTTACAATGACCAATTCCTAGTTTACATCACATTGTCTCCATGATATTCTATATTCAAGTCAGATTGAGGTATATAGCATAGAAAGGCCCTTACAATATCAATCAAGTTTTTGTATTATCGAAATGGGGTGATAGAGAGTGACGGAATCACTTTCTTCTCCAATACTGGATCCCGTCCTTCTCATTGCAGTTCCTAATGTTCATCCGCCCTATTCTTTTTAATTGCCGTCCGGCATATTTCTCACTTTTTCTGCTTGTTGGGTTTACGCATGTTTTTGTGCATAATTACTTGGAACCGCCCCACTATATTTTTGCTCCCGGCAGGATATCATTTTCTTCTTCGCCCCAAATATTCGGGTTGACCGGTGGGTTCATGCTACCCAAATTTATGGTACATTGTCTTGCGGAATGCAATGCTTCTACCCGGAATCAAACCATATACTGTATCAATTGGCTGGCTGTGGAATTTTGTAAAGGGTAGAAACGATCAAATATGTGCATTAATCTATCTTTGGAGATGGGAAAAGAAGACGAGGGCTGCCATTTTTGGAAACTGAGGCACTGTAGAATACGGAGAACACCATTTTCGTTGGTTGATTTCTTCAAATCTGTCTAGTGAAATTGCCCCCGTTATTTTCAAATAATTCTTTTTCATTCAAGCCCCAGCCCCTTTAAATTAGCACAAAAAATCGTTAACAACTGACCTTGATGCCAATTTACAATAAAATTCTGACACTTTTTAGCAGTCACATTCATATAATCCTGACCAAGAGAATAGTCTAGTTCCCATCTTTTGGCGATTCTTTTTGTTCATTTGGGTCCAAATTGTTCCAGTGGATTAACACGTGGGGGGGGGGGGGGGATTTTGACTGATATGTTCATGGCGTTGACGTGAAACCATTGATTTTATGATGGCCACTTTTACTCTCAAAGAGGCTAAGATAAACATACACTATATGATTTGTGGCTGAACTTTTCTGATTAAACTGGATTTGCTCGATCATAATAAGATAGTGCCGCCAAAAAACCATGGATCAATCGTTATCTTTCGTCCATGTCAGTGCTCTTTTTTACCCTTTAAGCATTAATGTTAATTAGTAGTGCTTAACCGACTATTAATCTCTCCAAGTCAAACCATTAAAAATGATGCCCAGAAGCAAGGACTTAAAGATCATCATATCTATCTAATTGTCATCAAATGTAAGCAACCGGAATTGGAATAGATTTCGAAACATTTATTCTTCCATTTAAGTCGTGGACATTCCACATTTGTGGCCGTTACTGAAAACTCATGTACAAAACTACCTTAGTTCTTGGCCATTCCTTGGAGAATTTGTGCAAGAATAACTATATACAGTACAAGCAATTTCAACATGTATTGTTGAAGAAGGACGAGGTGGTGTTTAGTTGAAATTGCTGTGTTGTTGAGGAAACACAAATATTTTCCGTGCGACAAAAAATTGTACAAACAATAAATCTCTGAAATGCATTAAAGAAATATAAAATCATACATAGACCGAAAGATGAGTAACTTTGGTTCGTTTGTGCACTGAGGTTGACCACAACATTTTATATATATCCGAAAGCAGATTGCACTTGGAAGATGGAACACTTTTTTCTCCTTGTCATTTTTCTGCTAAAGCATATCATTTCGTAGTTCTTAAAATTTAGCATGGAAAGCTGCACAAACCTTTTGGATAGTTTTCTAGTGATCACTTCGTTTGTCGTTGCTCGGAATTTGGTTGGTTTCGGGACATTATCAATTATTATTTTCCAAAACCCACCACTCGTTTCTGCTTCGAAATGTGATGATTTGAGGCAGTAAATGTCCCACAAACAGAATAAAAGGTTGTGCCTTGTAAATGATTGTACCTGAAAATCCACTCGAGTCCGACCGACTTCTAGCCAGTAAGCAAATTCTAGTTAGTTATTTGTCTACGAAAATGAACAGAGAAAGGGCACATGATGAGAAGAGAGCAATTAGGAGATGAAAATTTACTATCCAGTAGGATAATATGAAACTGAAAGTAACGTTTCAAATCATGAAAGGTTTCTGGGGTGATATAAATATTGGTTGGTCGGGCACTTTTTGGCTGGACTGTTAGGGAATAAAAGTGAAAAGAGTGGTCATCTTTTTCGACCACTTAGTACGATCAACTCCTAAACAAATCTTCATTTGATCATTAAAGCTAGTGTGTTCTGCAGAGGTCAACTTCTGTGTTAATGATTGCTTGTGTCGATCACCATTGTCCAATGACTTCCAAACTCAACCAACATTTTCCGGTTCAGTCTAAGCTCTTGTGGTACAGCACACTGCATGACCTAATTTGCAGTTTGTCCATCACAAATGGTTTTCAAAGCTGGCTGAACATTTTTTAGTTCATAACTAGGATTTGATATATCATCAACCAATCGTTAGGATAAACTCCTACTTTGGACATTCATTAGCAACATATACGTGGTCTTACCTTAGCACGCACTTAATCGAAACATTTCATGGTTAGGCGACTTTAGAATGAAAGCGTATGAATTTAGACTCTACAGGAAGCTTGCTCGTTTGGATTGCTATTTTTAAAAGTTTTGTAGAAAAAATGAAATGTAACGATTTGACGTATATGAGATAAAGATGTGATTGAAAAATGTGTTCACGAAAAATCTAAAAATTTTTCTGCGGAGAATCACAATCCAAACAAGAAGATATGACCTTCAATTTCATCTAGAAACCGACAATGGATAAGTTACTTTATTGAATCCTTGCTTTAGTTTAGGGGAAGATTGCCTGGTAGTATGACCTTCAATTTCATCTAGCTAGGTTGAACGGAAAAATTAGAATATTGTGAGACATATTGTCTTAATTGGACTATTAACAAAAGCGATCAAATTGAGACTTTAGAGGAAAAGAAAACATCAGCAGCAACATATGTACTCCAGACCCTTGTGACTAGGCAGAAGTTAACTCTTCTAGCAGCTTTAAAGCAAAATTAAAGCGATGGAGCGGAGAAGTATTCGTCTGCAGCATATCTTTAGGATTATGATGTGTGATTATATTATCACTTAGAAGAGGATACATTGGTGCAATGGCTTTCTTTGAATATGAAGAAATTAAAGGCGGCAAATAAATCTGCGCTGCATACATATGGCAATCCCACATCCAAGAACTATATAAAGAAATCAAACAAAGTTTTCAACCCACGTCGGTCATTGAATATGTCATTTTTGGAGGTCAAATAGAATCATCAACACGAAGAAAATTTAATTCAAGAAAGATAGAAAAACACAAACTTTCATTTTACTTAAGCAAGCATTATGAATGAATGTGCTCCCGGCCACTTTCATCACTCTCAAGTGGTGTCCAGTAACCCTCAATATGAATTGGTGTCCATTTGACCTGTTTCATGGATTAAATATCATTAAATTCTTGTCAATGGAGGCTTATATAAACCCCCATCACCCATTATAATCTCCACATGCATTGCCAATAATTAGTCATATACTTCCAAGGATGGCTAAACTGAGGTTCTGCTTCTGCTTCATTCTTGTCCTACTAATCTCGCTTTCGAGCTCAGAAAGTCGTAGTAGTGATCCTCATGTATTTTCATACAGTAATGGGAAAGAAACGTCGATGGAGAAAGCACAAGAAATTCTCAAAGCGAGTTCAAGAAAACAAGGTACATTTCCACGTCGAGGCATGTATGATGCCAATCGTTTTGCCCCTGGAGGACCTGATCCCCATCATCATTGATTCATCACATCATATATAGGGTCTTCATCTTGGCCTACCGCCCTTAATATACATCCAATGCACTCGAGAAGATACAAGTGAAGAGGGTACTCAAAGCTTTGGATTAGGGCAAATCAATTATCCATCTCTCTCGTATTCGATTTTTCTCCTCTTATCTCCATTCTACTTTTTACTGTTTTCGTAGTCTTTTTTTTTTTTTGGCTTTACGTAAATGCATGCATGGTCCGATGTACTGGTCATCTTTAGGCTGGATTGAGATGTAACTCGTCATTTGCGGGCAATAAAGGATTCTACACTTTTCAACTTTGATGTTGAGCTGTTACAAAAGGGATGACGAATCAGAGGACGTTTATTTTGGATATATATATCTTTGATCGATCTCCTGTATATATGATGCGCTATATTAAGGCTTATATATTAGTACTAATATTACTTTGTGGTCGGCCCTTCATGAAGATACAAAATGAAAATGGATGTTAAAATACTAATTCTTTCTTCGTTTTCTTTGGCATCCAAATCTAATTACAATGGTGGACCTTGTAATAATCGATCTGTTAATTAAACTAAAGGCCGTCGATGCAATGGCCACATCACCCCCAAGTATTTTATACTTTTGGCTAAAAATTTACTCACTGGCAAGATTGTTTCTGGGTCAGACAGTGACCTACTACGTTTGCCAATTATTTTTTCCTAAGTTGGAGTGGATAGCCTTTTTTTTTTTTTTTCCAAATACGATAGATATATTCTTATTCTATACTATGGGGAGGGAGGGTGATCCAACGGGGCCAAGAGGGAGATCCGGGGGTATTAAACTATCACCGATCTAAATGAATGCTTTCGCATCCGCTGGTAAAATATTTTATGAAATTTTGGATTTTAAAATGCATATCCAAATAGAGTTTTAAACCTCTCTTGGTGATCAGCTACTCTGAGAGTAGTTGGTTGAGTGGATAGCCAATAAATTGGTTTTCTGATTTAGGCCAAGCTTGTGTAATAGAGTACCCCCAGCTTCAAATCATGAGGAGGAGAAAGCAATTTACATAATTAAACTGATCAATGCGTCACGTTTTCATACTAAATACTAGTAACATTTTCCACATTTAAATATCCTCTAAAACCATAATGAATTTAATTTTGAATTTTTCCCTATGAATATAAACAACTTAGGGCCAAGTGTGTAAATTAATTTTAAATGATACGGCCAAATTTCTAGAAGTACATAAATTAGCCGAGCTCCATAATCAAAGGTCAAATAAAAAAAAATTTCACAAAATTATAACTCTTCTTTTGCATTTGCATTTTTTTTGCCCCTTTGAAATGAAACAGAATCTAGATAGTTAGTATGTGAAAATAAGAAAAAAGCAAGCAACCCAGGAATGTAAATGCATTAATGAATTGGAATCATAAACTACACTCTGAGTATGGGTTTTGGCCATTCACCTATAAGTGTTTAGTTTTGGAGGGTTGAATGAGCCTCTCCTACTATTAAAAAAAATTTTAAGTTAAAACCCATAGAATGATATGGAGGGGTGGGAATCTAACTAAGATGTTTTGAATTCGAGACATACCATTTACATATATTAAAAAAAAAAGGTTAAAAGCCCGTATGATAAGTGGGAACGATTGAAGGTAATATCTTTGATTTTCATCGATTAATTCTCATACCACTTTGCCAAACAATAGGCATGGAAATATTAAACTCTAGGGTAAAATATAAAAAAAATTCCCTGTGGTAAACCTAATACATAGAAAAACCCCCAATAATTTCAAAATGTACAACATGGCACCTCATACTTTGAACTGAATTGTAAAGGTGACCGAATCCATTAAACTTTTATTGGAACCTAAAAAAATTTCTTTATACTAATTTTTAACAAATATACCTATTCTACCTCTTAACCCTCCATTCTCTCTGTCTAGAGAATAAAACAAATGATTTTTTTGAGCTGTCTTTTGCTTAATAAGTCATTTCCATTAAGTTTAACGGATTCAGTCGCCTTTACAATTTAGTTCAAAGTACGGGGTGTTGTGTTTTATATTTTGAAATCACAGGGGACTTTTCTGTATATTAGATTTACCACAGCGAACTTCTTTAGTTTTTACCCTAAACTTTAATATCCATTCTTACCCCTCGAACATTTGCCAAACACCCCCTCGTCTCATTTTCATTTTTTCTTTTGCTTTGCACTGGAATATAACGACTCCTGCTTTTCATTCTAGTGGTGCATAGTGGAAAAGCAACATGACGTACTTATCCATTCGAGTCTCCGGGATAATACTCCTAATATTTGCACGATACAGTCCAGATGGTGCGCGGCGCGGACGATGGAGGAGTTGAACCAACCAAGTAGATTTGATGACTGCAAAACCACCATCAGCGGACACGATCATGCCTCTTTTGACTTCTTACATAATGTTTCATGATCCTTGTCTATCTGGCTTACGTGGTGGTACGTACTATATGATTACCTCTTAAGCTATCCTCGAAGAATCTATCTATGTGCAAGAATAAAAATATGAGAAATATGTAAATGCTTATATAATTGGTTATGTCTAACGACCAACTTGTGTTGTCAATATAAATATGTAAATGTTTCTGAAAAATCTTGATGTCAATCGGGCTGATGTCTTATGAATGAGTAAAGAAATGTGTAAGGTAACTCATTAATGGCCATGTTATGGTGCAAGTTCTTTGCAATATTTGTGGATTGGTTCCGATTTAAGTTCTTCACATATCCTTTTTCCAAATGTATCGAAAACAAAAAGGTTGAAAAAACGCAGAGAGAATTGAGAAGCAATTAAAATCATCAGAAACGAAGAATGATCCAACCATTTTTTCCCACTTTCTATACACGACGATGACGATTTTAGGAAGCATCTTCCGATACCGAAAACAGAAAGATGATGAGTTGCAGATGATGCAATTCCCTAGGGTGGAATAAAGGGTTCGTTGCCCTGTTTTGCTTTTGTTGGTCAATCCAGGCGAAGCTTATGCTAATGGCGAAACTATAAGAACAAACCCATGACTGGATGATTGACTAAAGTCGGCAGCCATACTGTCAGGGAAAGGTTTAAGTTTAAGAGGCAGCACTAAAGTTTTTGGGACGAATAACAGACATTATTCACATGTATGGTACTGCGGATGACTTGGGAAAAAGCAGAAAATTGCATATAAATGTAGGGAGACGACAAACTTTTTTCTGTCGGAGTTATCTGCTTAGCCAATTTTTAACAAAGCAGCCTTTAAAATTGAACCTGGTGGAAGAATGTCCCATCACCTGATCTTCCAGCTTCATTTGTCTGTCTAGCTTTGTCCTATATATGGGAGAATTGGGTCACTGGATAACTACTCAGTTCACTTGTTATTTAGACATTGCCAACTCTCTTGGCTTACTTGATAACTATAGGAATCAAAATTTGCTTGTGCTGATCTTTTCATTCTGATGTACAGACAGAACTTCGAAAGTATGTCGAAGTTGCATAGAACTGTGAGATTTCTGTTGCTTGGTATGATCGTATCCTTCATGTTTATTGCGACTTCAGGGGCTCGTCTTTCTCCTGGATTCGAATCTACTGCACAAAGGCCTGGAGGCAACCCTCATTTGACATGGCATGAGTTTGGGATTGATGAAGCCAAGTTGGAGTACTATCGGAGGAGGAAAATCCTGGATGGTGCCACCATGAGAATGGCACCAGGAGGACCAGACCCTCAACATCATTCTGGAGTACCACCAGCATTGTCGTAATTATCATTGCAACTCAAGCTACAATTCGGACCAACCCAAATCTTTTGTTTGCTCACCTTTTTGCTCTCTGTGTGTGTGTGTGTCAAATTCTCTAAAATTTCATATAATTGAACTCTTGATGTCATGGGGATTATAAAAATATGATTCACATGGTCATAATTTTGTACTACTATTCCTTTTACTCTATTAATTACTAAGTCTTCAATTTTTGCTTGTATATTGTGCGTGATGTAGTATTTGTAGTGGGATGGAAGGAATAAATTAAGAGATACATTGTTTAATGAGTGAATAAAATTTGTTATGTTTTACCACATTATCCTTGTTTTTAACTCTATTTGTTGTTTTAGCCAATAAAACATTGATTTAATGGTTAAAGTTAAGACAATAGGTATTAGAGGTCTTGAGTTCAAATCCCCCGTCACCTTTCTATTTTTTAAGTCTCGCCCTTCCTATATTTTTGTTGTTTGGGTGTTTACCTATGTGGTTTTAGGAGCTATATTGAGGATCTGATAGCTGGTACTGGTGATTGTCGAGACACAAATACAAAGTTAAACTCAGAACTGAGAGTCTGCCAAAGGGCTATCCTCTTCATCCACAGCCGACCCACAAACAGAAAATATCGGGTAAAATCTGGTGAAGTGCACAATGAGCAAGATGATACTTCTGATTCAAGCTACAAAACAAGGTCAATGACACTTGGTCAAGTTACAACGTGAATATCCAAGATCCAACAACTTAAATGTTATTCTCCAAGTAGCGTTCGGGAAAGCAGGTTCATGCATGATTCAAGCTCTGTCACATTGTATGAGACCATCAATACTTTCCAATATCTTTGCGTTCTCAACGAAATAATTCCGCAGCTTCCAATGATCTTCAACATTTTCAAAGTTATCAAATTCGACTTTTTTTAGGGTATGGTGCCAACATTTGAAGGGTACGGATGGGCAACAGGGGACACCCTCCACTATCAGGGGAGATTCACGAGTGAACTGAATCAGAAAAGCAAATGAAAATCAGAACCAGCAGCCAGTCTAAAGAATGAATTTATGACAAGGCTAATTATAAGAAGTTTTCTAAGAGAGGGCAAACATTAAACCAAAAGAAAAAAAACAGAAGATGTATGTTTGCCAAGATTCTACCTTCGTGAGTTTTAAGGACAAGGTACTATATGTTTTCAAAAATAGAAGGTTCATACTACTGTGTACCCATACCTTCTAGTATTAGCACTAATGACCAATAAGAATTTCAAATTTAGGTAATTTTCGGGTATTAGCATAAATTCACCAAAAAAATCAAAGTCGAACATATATTTTTTTTCCTGAAAGAAACAGTAATTAAAAACCAATAATCATCCACCACTCACTTCCAAGAGAGAGATAAGATGCTTCATCAATAGGAAACATACAAACATAAGACCATACTTTGGAAGGGAAATTGCATACCTTGACAGTTTTCTCATCACAAGCAAGATTAAGGTCTAGAGTATCCAAACAAGGAGCCATCCAAAGAAGAGAATCCAAAAGGTCCAAAATCTTTGATTTATCCACTCCATCTGAATTAACAGTCAAATGCTTGACATCATAGAGTGGCGGACACAGGTCTTTTGGGAGGGACAACTGCAATATAAAAGCAAATAATGGCATCAGATTAATTGCACTACTAGAGAATTAGCAAGATTAACGGTTGCAATAGGCTGTCCCTTAAGGATATCAACCTTGTTATCTTAACAAAAAATAACAACAAAAGATAGTGTATATATAAGCATGTCATTCAAGATATTGTATGTCAAACAAATGTAACTAATACCTTGAGTAGCTCGCCAGTAATCAATCTAATGACCTTTGAATGATTGAAGTTTTGGAGAAACTCCACAAGTTCATTATTCAATAGAACCTCATCAGTTCTCTGCTCTATATCCAGGGAAACCAACTCTTTAGCTACAGCTTCTATGGAAAGAGATACTGAAAGGCTGCCACAATAATGGAATTCAGATAAAAGAGGGGCATCCACTTCAGTCTTAACAAGGTTCTTGCATGAGTCAAGCTCCAATACTTTAAGATGATTACTCGAGATCTTAACCATTTCCAGTCCCTCACAGCCAATCAACCTGAAAACCTCAAGGAGGGGAAGATTGCAAAAAAGGTCCTCTACCCACTTATTATCGCAGGTTAGAGAATATAAAACTAAAACCTTCAAACTTTTGCAAGAATTCACATCAACCAGGGATAATGTGCCCAGACCATGGTGATTGAGGCACTCAAGATTTGGTGCTTGAATCTGAATTTTGTCAAAATTCTGGAGGCAGTTACGCGTTCTGATCTCTTTCAATTTCAGTAACCCAAAAATTTGTAGACGATCCAAACCAAGGCAATAATCAACACTCAGAAACTCTAGCTCAGGGCAGCTCATGATCAGAAGCTGAAATACTCGATGATCCATATCAGTCTTGTACAATCGCAACTCACGCAAAGACGAAAGGCTTATTATACCACCACGTGAAGGCAATTTGAGTTTGAATCCTCCTAACTCAAGCTTATGCAATGAACACCAAGTATACACAGCTTTGGGCAAGGTATAACACGGCTTGCCCCGGTACGTTCCGACCTTAAATACCAATTCCTTTATGTTGCAGGCACTAAGTTCTTTCGTCAACCTGATAATGTAAGGTGTCAAATCTAACAACTTATAGCTATGCGACAGTCGAAGACAGAACTTTTGCACGCCTACATTCTGCTCCTGCCTTTTCTGAATCATGGATTCAACACCATTCAGTAGCTCTCTTATTTTGTCGAATACAGCTTCCTCATTTTCGTTTCTTTTTGCAACAGGGAAAAGACTCCCATCTCCATAATTCAATGAGTGGAGCATGGCAACTGCATTATTCCAAGTCTTCGACACAACAGACATTTGAATTGCTTCTTTAACCTCAAGGAAAGACAAAATATGCTGCAAAATGGGTTCAGGCAATTGCGAAATTTGATCCGTCGCATCATCAAATATCCCTTCTTCCATTACTTCTTCAATACAGAAATCTACATAATTAAATTCAATCCCATTATTCCATTACAGTAATTTTATTGCGGAAAATAAACTCTAATTTCTCAATTCATCAAAAAAATTAAGAATGAATCAGGAATCTATACCTTTATCTACATAAACAGTATCCATAATCCAACGCATAGTATATGAAAATGGTAAAAATTGCCGAAAAATTATTCACTCAAATTTCAACTACCATGAGCGAGAAAAGAAAGGGTGTGATTGATTAACTTGATTGTGAAAAATAAAAAACATAGAAGCGTGGAATTAACAGGAACAGAACAAGGCATGAGAAGGTAAACAAACTATTATAACAAGAGATAAAAGCAGTACCTTCAGCCAACGACGTTGTACGCGCTCTAATTCTCTGGCTGCCCTAATCTACAACGGGGAGTTTAAATTTTGGGGTGAAAAGAAAAGAGATTTGGGAAGCGAAAACGCCGGGCACTTGGGCTTCAGTACGGAAAAGACGGGCTAGTATATAACTTTTTCGTGAAATTCGTTTCTTTTTTAGTTTTGACAAAAAAAAAAAAATTCAATTTCTAAGCTCGTCGTTTAAGAAAATGAATTGACAAATAGGCCCCAAACTAATTCGAGAAGACAAAATGATATGTCGAAAAATACGCTTGTAATGTAAATAAATAATTTTTTGGATAAACAATTCCTGTTCGAGTACAAAGTTCTAATGTTTGATAAATCAACTTGAAAAAATGCTTAGAAGTGCTGAAATAATTTTTCAAATCCTAAACGGAACTTAAGATTAAGTATATAGTAAATCATATTACGTGACGAGGTTAAAGACAAATAATTCCTCCCCAAATACAAAGTTTTAATTTTATATGAATCAATTTTTAAAAATGCTTAGAAGTGTTGGAATAATTTTTCAAATTCCAAACGAACTTAAAATCAAATTATTTAGTAAATCATATTATGTGACAAAATTAAAGGCAAATAATTCCTATCCAAAATACAAAGTTCTAATTTTATATAAATCAATTTTAAAAATGCTTAGAAGTGTTGAAATAATTTTTCAAATCCCAATTAGATCAAGTCACATATTAGTAGTATTATGAGACGAAGTTAAAGTTGATTTGGAAAACTATTCCGTACAACCAAAGTGCGTCGGACGGGAACAGCCAACGACAGAACAAAACACTTACAATCCAAAAAAAAAAAAAAATTTCCCTATAAATAAAAACAAATTGTCGATACCCTTCGCACGTGGAGAACGAAAAACAATCGCACAACCAGCGCTTGTGAATCACCACAACTGAGACTCCGCCCTCACAGCTGACGTCACTCAGCCACCCGGCCGCTAGAAATATCGTGAATCGTGAGCGCGTCTAATAAATATTTTTCCAAAATTAGGAGTTTTAACCCCAACAAAAATGGAAAATTAAAAACCGGGCGAGTAGCGTTCGGATCTACCACCACCTCACTTCTCAATCGCACTCTCTCTCTTCGCCTTCTCTCTTTCTCTCTCTATTTGCCCCTCTCCTCTGTTTCCTGAAAACAAACCCTAAAATTCCAATTTTTATTTCGATTTTTCACCCCTGTTTTTATTTTATTTTTATTTTATAAAAATATTTTCTAAAGGAAAAAAAAACTTGCAGATCCACCTGTCTTCAAAAAATTTCATCTTCTTTCGGTTTCAACTATTTAAAACAAAACCCTAGCCCGTAGGATTCCGATTTTTGTTTGGTTATAATTATAATAGTTTTTTATTTTTGTTATTTTGATGGTGTGTCAATCGAACTAGGGTTTTTGGGAATCTGATTTTGACGTTTTTATTGAAACCCTAGCTGTTTGGGAATTTATGTGATTTCTTAATATCTAGGGTTTTGAGGGCTGAAAGATTAGGGCTTTTTTTTTTCCTGATTTAGATGTTTGTATGGATTCAGGGACTTTAGGGACTAATGATAGTAATTCCGATTTGAATGTTCGAGAGAGGGTTCGGTGGGGGGATAATAGCAAAGTCTATACCCGAAGAAATTTCAGAAAAAAGGCCCAATTAGAATCTGCAAATAACGATTCTGCCACCACTTCCACCACCGCTGCTGCCGAGCCGACCGCCGCCGCCGCCGCAGCAGCAGCGTCCACCGCCGGTGACACAGAGCCCACCTCTTCGTGCCCCGCCAAAAATGAATCTTTTGGCAAGAACGCGACTTTAGAGCTCTCCTCGGCAGAAACCTTAGCTGCCCAAAATGGAATTTGTTCGCAAGAGCAGCCGCAGTCGAGATCCGAGGGGGAGCCTTCGACCTCAGACGTTGTTCGACCGCTGCCGGAGGAAGGCACCAGTGGCCAAGAGTTGTTGCCCAGTGGTGGAGAAGACCCGATATCTAATGGTGACAGAGAAGACCAAGAGGTTCTGCCTGACGTGCCAGAAGCCGTGCCCAGTGGTGGCAGAGAAGAGCCTTCCCCGAGCAGTGGCCGTGAAGCTCTGCCTGAGATGCAACCTACTGGTGGACAGGAAGAAGTATTGCCTAATGGTGGAGAAGATGAGCCGCCCCGGTGCAATGGCCCAGAAGCTGAGCAAGAAGCGCTGCCGAGTACTGCTAGAGAAGACCCTCCTGAGCGAGAGCAATCAGAGGTGGCAGTGACTGCGCCAGTTGATGAAGTACCAGAGGTTACTGGCAGTCATGGGCCCGGGAATGGTGCTGCCTCTGGGGCTTTGGTGAATGGGTTTCGGAAGCCCGTTATTACTAGGGTTGATGATAGGGTTAGGATTAATATAACAAGATCGAGATCGAAGGATGAGATGAGGAAGCTTAAGAGGAAGCTAGAGAGCGAGCTTGATCAGGTTAGAACTTTAGTGGGGAAGGTTGAAGCCAAGGAGCATCAGCTTACTGCTTACAGTACAAGTAATGTTAACACTAACTCTAGGTATGTCGGTGGCAGTGTTGGTAATTTTGGCGGTTATAATCAGCCACAGTTGTTGAGGGCAAATTCGGAGGTTGGTACATTGGGACATCAATATAGTCGGCCACAGTTACTGAGGGTGAATTCTGAGGCAGGTTCTGGGGGATATCAAGAAACAAGACCGTTTCGGCACTTGAATGTTTCTGTGATGGAGAATAATCATGGGGCGGCTGAATTTGTTGAGAAGGAGAAGAGGACGCCTAAGGCTAATCAGTATTATAGAAATTCAGAGTTTCTTTTGGGGAAGGATAGATTGCCTCCAGAAAGCAATAAGAAGTTGAAGCTCACTGCAAAGAAACATGGAGGTGACTCAGAATATGGGTATGGCTTTGGTTTTGATAGGAATAGAGATAAGGTGTTCAAGAGCTGTAGTAATTTGCTTCAGAGGTTGATGAAGCACAAGCATGCCTGGGTGTTTAGTGAACCAGTGGATGCCAAGAAGCTTAATATACCTGATTATCATATTATTATTAAACACCCAATGGATTTTGGTACAATCAAGACTAGGTTAGGTCAGAATTGGTACAAGTCTGCCAGGGAGTTTGCTGAGGATGTGAGGCTTGTATTTCGTAATGCTATGACATACAACCCGAAGGGACAAGATGTCCACACAATGGCAGAAGAGTTGTCAAAGATATTTGAAGATAGGTGGATAGCTATAGAGAAGGAACATTTTCCCTATCAGATGTATTATGATGCAGGATTGCCTATTCCCACACCAAGAAAGGCCCCTCCTCATTCCTTTACTCATATTCCTGCCCCCATTCTTGCTCCTTTTTCAATCCCTCCTGCCCCTTCAATGAGGACATTGGATAGGTCAGAGTCGATGACTGTGCCTGTTGATTCCAGATTAAAGCCCACCTATTCAAATCTTCCTCACACAGGTAGAACACCGGTTCCAAAGAAACCTAAAGCCAAGGATCCAAATAAAAGGGATATGACTTATGAGGAGAAGCAGAAGCTTAGTACAAACCTCCAGAGCTTGCCTTCAGAAAAGCTAGATGCTATTGTTCAGATTATCAAGAAAAGGAACACAACCCTTAGTCAGCATGATGATGAGATTGAGGTGGACATTGACAGTGTTGATGCAGAAACACTATGGGAGCTTGATAGATTTGTCACCAACTACAAGAAGAGTCTGAGTAAGAACAAGAGAAAAGCTGAACTTGCTCTGAAAAGAAGAGCTGAAGCTGCACAGGCTGTTCCAACAACAGTAAGGAATATAAGTCTTGTTTGTTTTTGTCTCTTATTTTCTTGTTCATATCATGAATGCTGTAGGTAGAGGAAGGCATGTGAACAGTTTGTTCAATAAAGTTTATTGTTTTTACAGCTTTTGATTTATATCTCCCATAATTCCTGGTAGAAACTAGGTCTTCAAGTTTTCTTGACATGTGTAGAGTATTGAGGAATTGTAACTCCCCTTTCTAGGATTTTTTTCCCTTGATTTTCTATGCCGTCCCTGAAAACTCGCTATTCTGGCATTGCAGAATCCAATCCCAGCAGTTGTGGAACCGCAGAAAGAAAGTAAAGCAGGTATCATCTTGTCTACTTTTCTAGTCAAAATTAGTATAACATGGCTTGTGTCAAATGTCTAATCAGTAAAGATCTTGCATTTGAATGTTCGCTTATTAACACAGATGAGAAGAATAGTCCTCCTGTTGTTGAAGTCGAAAAGCAAGGTGACAATGCCAGTGGATCTAGTAGTTCAAGCAGTTCTAGCAGTGACTCCGGCTCAACTTCAAGTGGTACTGATGATTTAATTTCCTCTTGCTATCTTTATTGCTCCATTCTGTTACTTGTTTTTGCGTTTGATACTTTTGGTGTCATAACATTTTGTGCTTGGCTTTTGACTATGTATGTATTGAGGTATTATGGTATCCTGCCTGCAGATTCTGACAGTGATAGTTCCTCTGCCTATGGATCAGATGCAGGCCACTCACCCAAAACTTGAATGGTACCTAGCAGGTAAGAACAAGCCAATTGGCTGGTTTTTATAAACTTTGGAAGCATTTGTTGCAAAAGTTTGGTAGCTTGCTCTACTTTTTTCCTTGTTCTCCCACTTCCTTTTCCTTTCTTTGTAATATTTTGTGATTGGTAATTGGACCAGGAAATAAGTATTCTTCCATGTTCAAAACATGTCTACTCCACGCAAGCTTGAGTTGGTTTGTTGTGGCTGAAGCTTTTTCAGTATGGACGAACCACAGCCTATGTGTACCAGGAATTGTGTCGATAGGAATCTCACATTTGTTGTCTATTGTAAGTAGGTTTTATTGTTGCACGCAACTTGCTTTAGGTTGCAGATTTGTTCTTGCTTTTTGCAATGGTAAGACCTGTTGCTCAAGTTAGGTAATTTATTAATTTAAGGGTGTAAGCACAATTCATGAGGCTGTTGATGGGGTCAGGTTGTATGTAGCTTGTGTTAATCAGGAATGTATACGTTCTAATTGGTTATTATTTCCTCTTGGGATCAAGACTCTTGGCTTGTGAATGCATTTAAACCTCCATAATCTTGTGAATGGATATCAATTAGAAGGTGAAGGGGATCTCATATTTTGTTTGCAAATCATCTCCACATGCATAGGTGTAGAGTTTGTTGAAGGATGTGTGTATTGGAGTTGTTTGACTCTCTGACATTGGGTAGTAGCTGCCTCAAATTTAGTATATAAGTGTACTCATATTGTGAAAATTAGTGCAAGGGATATCAAGACAGTAAAGTCACAACAGCCAACAAGTTTTACCTGATGGGTTCTGCTTTTCACATTTTGAATTACAGCGTGCTTCTAAGTTGATGGAGATTTTCATCCCCAGGGGTTGGTATGAGAAGGCTCCTATACCATTGAGTGTCTCATGTAGGTGGGCACGCTCAGTTGAGATTTGGGTGCAGAAGGAGCCGGGGGAAGATAAAACCACTAGGGTGAATTCTGAAGTGTTTAATAAATATTGTTTGAAATTTATAGCTTTCCTGCAATGTGTAGCTTGATTTGATGTACTCTTCCATCTCCTAATGGGTTAGTGATTTAAATATTATTTTATGTTTCTCTACATTTTGGTTGGACAATGCCAGAGATACATTTTTTATTTCAGGAAATATTTGATTATTTTTTGGTTGTGTGGGGCCCCTAGTAACTCCTTGCACAAGATTAGGAGCAATTAAGAAATGCTTTCCTGGCCAGACTCTGTAGATTTGTGAGAAACAACTTTGTGTTGAATTCTGGAATGCCATTATCAAACTGCATTAGTCTTCCCTAGGGTAACCAAGGCGTAATGAAGAAGGTAGTTTGTATATCTGCTTTCTCTTGTGAGTCGAGTCAATTTCAAAAGTGTGAATTCCTACTTTCTGTTGCATATTGGATTTTGAGGTCTTGTTGCTTTGTATTGCTTTTCTCAAGATATATTTTTCTGTAGTCTTTGAGATTCAACTTGAGATGGAAGATGATCTGATTATTTTTCTTTTTTCCTGAGAAAGCTCTGTTCAAATATATATCAAATTATGCATTTCATGTTTTTGCAGAAAATTTCATATACGGGAGCTGGAATCTATCTGATGAATACTTCCGAAACTACTACTGCCTCTGTTTTGGTGATTTTGTCCAAGATCTGTTAGATGATTTCTTGGCTGGCAGAAATGGTGCCGCATTGTTGAGACATATAGCTGATGTGGATTTCTTTTTGTTCTCGGCATTTTCCAACGTTGATCTGTTAAACTGGTCTCTTCAGTTAAGAAGATTGTGTATGATGTTTTTGATTGATAATGGTGCCATGGAAATATATCGAGATACAGGTTGCCAACACTGCTACCAGTTTCACTTATCAAGTCTCAAGGTAGGATTTATCTTATAAATTCGGAGCTTGGTTACTGTTTGATTTATTTAGGGCCGCTAGTGATATAAGCTAGTTTAGGATCATCATTAGAGCTAGACCTGGATGGAGGAACGTTTCAGGGCTACTTTTAGAGTAGTTTGATGTGTAGACTGTATTGCCTGCTCGGACGTGTTATTGCGTATTGTATCATACTACCAAGCTGTTAAAGTAGAAAAAATAGTTTTTATGTTATCTTTGTACAGATTTCAACTCGAAAGCACGTCTAGCCACAAAACCTTTATGTAAATTATCAGTGTATTGAGCGGGGGTGAAAACATTTATGTGCGTTGTTATGTTCAATTTGTGTGGCTGAACTGTCCTCGTGATTCTCAAGAAAATACTCTTAGTATTTGGTTCACGTTTAGGAACATGAGAAACAAAGAAGTTTCTCGTGCCAAAAACAAAAGAAAACAATTAAGAAAAGAATTAATCTGCTATATATTGATAGTATTTATACTTTCACCGTTA
This sequence comes from Coffea eugenioides, assembly GCF_003713205.1. NCBI lineage: Eukaryota > Viridiplantae > Streptophyta > Magnoliopsida > Gentianales > Rubiaceae > Coffea > Coffea eugenioides. Next base: position 47,835,285 of record NC_040039.1, on the reverse strand, counting down.
AATATATGATAAATCATCTAAATTTAAATTTTAAATTTTGCATGTGTGTCATGATTCAATTATAATGTTAGTATGTATTGTTGGTGTATATAAAATTAACTGGAAAAAAAGGAAAGAAAGAAGGGAAGGAGATGTACTAATGAAATCATGAGAAAAAAGAAATGTACTAATGATGTAATGATTGAGGAATTAATAGTTTTTCTTTACATTCATTATTTTCTTGACCAATTCATTGAATATGTTTCCAACAAAACACATTCCTCATGTGGGAGCTATACATTCAAGTGGTAGATTCCAGTGTTCTACACACTGAATTAGATAATCCAAACGGCTAAAACTCCAATTATTTCTCCCAGAAAAGTTACTCTGAAGAAGATTAAACAGTTCGTGTTGTAATTATATCGTAAGAGGATTCTAAAATAGTTTTGAGGGATCAAAATGGCTATTTATTTTGCATTCCTCCAAAATCGTAACGTTGTCTTATTTTGAACCCTCCTAGTTGTCTGAAAGATGGTCAAGACGGATTCTCTGCATTCTTATCGCGCAGCTTGTTGCCATTTTGTCTGGAAAGATGGTTAAGACGGATGCTTTGAATTTTAATTCCGCAACTGGCATAAAACTTCATAAAGTTTCATTAGCCACCAAAAATATTTTACAAATCCAGAAACGTTTGGGAGGAGACTTCAATTTGGTTGTGGATTCAGAATTACCGGCTTTTTGCACTTGCACAGAATTCAAATTTAGGATACCGGTCGTAATGAAATTACGAACTAAGTTGCATGTAAGACCTCAGAATTTTAATCATAAACCTTCATTTCACTCGGTAACGACCCAAAAATGAAATTGCTCACAAACGTCTTGCTAGCCTATTATCAGGAGACATTGGCAGCAGGTGAGATTTTGTCAGGGGTAGTCTAAAGGCAACATGTTAGCTAATGATATAAATGCATAGATCGAAATTTGGCTGACCATTGTAAATTGTATAGTATTGGACATAAGTGTCCAATAATGTAAAACAAGAGGCACATCCTCATCGAGTTTGCTAGGGGTATTATTTAAAGGATATTCTGTCTACTCTGATTCCCTACATCAACTATGCCCAGATGTCCTTAGCAGCAAACAGGGCACTCCAAATGGATACAACATTTGGCACAAAAATGGCAAAATTGTCATAATAAAGCATTAAAAAGGTCATTTCAACTCTGGTTCGCGAACTTGATTCCCTTCTCAATGGATGATTTAAGCTCTGGCTTCAAAGCCTCGAGGCCTTCTTTCTCATAGTCTGAAAGTGGGCCTAACCCCAGCACTTCCTCCACACCATTCTTACCAAGTCTCACCTGATAGAACAAGCAATCATTTCACAACATCCACATAAGAAGAACACAAGATAATGCAAAAGCACCATGAACATCTGATGGACCAGTGTAAAGAAGGACAAGAAACAACAATTTGAAACTGCTCCCTTTGGCCTAGAACTTGTGAGATTCTCTGACTTATGAGGAGACTCAGAATTTCCCCGTTGTTATCAGAAGCATTTCACAGATAAGTAAAAATGGGTTGTAACCTAGCTACAGACTCAAAACACGTCTATGACTCGAAGAATTAATGAAAAAGCATACATCTCCAAAAGAAGGAAGGTTGCCTAAAGAGGCAGGTCAGGCTAGCTACATAAAGCTTCCCCTTCCAAGTGAACAACAATTTAAAACTACTCCCTTGGGCCTATAAGTGGTGAGACTCTCTGACTGATGAGGAGACTAAGAGTTTTCCCTTTATTTATCAGAAGCATTTCACAGATAAGTAAAAACAGGTTGTAACCTACCTACAGACTCAAACGCGTCTATGACTCAAAGAATTAAATAAAAAATCTTATATCTCCAAATGAAGCAAGGTTGCCTAAAGAGGTAGGTCAGGCTAGACACATAAAGCTTCCCTTTCCAAGTTAAGAGGGGCTAGTATCAACAAATGAAAAGTTAAAGAGGGGCATTACCACAAAGGACATCAATGTATGTACCTTGGATGCAAAGAAAGGTAGCTCAGTGACACTTGACTGCACAAATGAACACTCTACAACATCTGGAACGCCATTAAGGCCCTTCAAGCAGGCATCGGCAAATATCGCACCAGCATAGCTGCAGAAATATACTAGTTAGGCAAAGGACAAATCATAAATCTCTTAAACATTGCCAATAGGTGTAACATGAATCACATGATAAATTTGACAACAAAAATATGAGATCAAGCATGAAGCTGCAAAAAAGGGATTTCTCAAGGTGCACACACAGCCACTGAACTTTAGTATCATGACCTGCAGACAATATGCTCTTTACTAGTCTTCCAATACACATTTCAATAATAACTGTGGCAAGATAATAATAACTACCTCATGTTTGCAAGCAGTTCTAGCACGCAAGCTTAAGAGAAAAAATGATCCATTCTTTAGAATAGAAATATTATGCTCATTATACATAAGATCAGCATATGCTTATATCTATGAGCATTCTAGTGCAACTAAGCTGATGGTTTGAAACAATTACAAGAAGCAAGGATGTGGGAAGAAATAGCACTTGAACACACAACTACCACTTAGCCACCATGAACCATGTGCATGACCAAGCTACAGCAGGATTTTCGAATCATGCAAGAATTTAGACCTGATATTAAACTGATATTATAATTTCAAAAGAATTCTTGTACACTTTCTTCACCATACAACCAAAGAAAACCAACCTCCGTAAATCCGTCAAACATCATATCGATATCTTCCATTGAAACACAGCATCATGAAGACTTGAAACAACAGAAGAATGAAAGACAACTTACGCCATTGAAAGGGTAGCCGAACCCTTTCCAGCCTTAGCTTCAACCACCTCTGTTCCACCATCCTGTGTTCTTTTTGTCAAAGCCTTTATATCCTCATCTGGCAAATTAGCTTTAGGAGTTGCCTATAGTTGTGATGCAAATCAGCCACACATGGCTCAGCCAATGGCAATGAAAACATCATATGTAAAAACAAAGAAAAAATAACAAAAAGAAAATCAGTGATAGCAGCAGCATGATGGCACCTGTGAGAACAATGGTAGAATCGTTATACCAGCGTGACCTCCAACAACAGGTACGTTAACCTCTGGAGGAAAGGAGCAAGCATTTAAAGGTAAGATAAGGCCAGAATAGACTACTTCCCAAAACCAAAACATGACAAAGAACGAGTAAGACACTATTACATACACCACACTATAATCCAAGGCCTAGCAGATATACCTGCAACATTGACTTTGGCCTTCCCAGCATAGAATGTCTTCGCCCTGACAACATCGAGTGTAGTGACACCAAACAACTTTTTTTCATCATAAGTCCCTGCTTTCTTGAAGACCTCAGAAGCTATGGGGACAGTAGAGTTTACAGGATTGCTAATCATATTAACAAGTGCCTGATTCATACAGAACCCAAAAAGGTTAGGACCGTAGCAGCTTTTCACTCGAGTATTAAATCAATCATGAAGCCAAATAGATCATACTCACATGCGGGCAGTACTTGGCAATGGCAGTGCAGAGAGATTTCACAATCCCAGCATTGATGTTAAAGAGATCATCGCGAGTCATACCAGGCTTCCTGGGCACACCAGCTGGAATGATCACAACGTCAGATCCCTCCAGTGCCTGTCCTAGTTGCTCTTCTCCCATAAAACCAACAACCTGCATGAAATACAACCCAATCAGCCTCAGCAGCCAACTATAAACTTTGGAAAAATTTACCAGGAAGCAAACTCAGAACTTCAGTCAAAAGAAAAATACAGTCGCACATCCAAGTTACTTATCATGCAAGAAAGTCAAATCCTCTTTCGCGACTTCTAAACACCCCATCAACATCATGCAAGCAACAAGTTAGAGACGAAATTTGATCCATATCTAATTGAAATTACCAATTCTATGTGCCACGAGTAAGGTAACTAGAAGCTACTACACTACCTCAGCAGTCATCTGAATTCATCTGAAAACCGCACCGACTGCAACCAAATGAATAAAATCCAGCAAAGCTAGTATGGCGTATATTATTAGAGTGGCGTGGCAATGAACGGAAATGTGCGTCAAATAAAACTCTAAATCCCCAAATTGTACAAAATCATAAACCCTAGCGTTCAAATACAACAGTTAAGGAATTTCCATAATTCAAACAATCGAAATTGAGAAACTGGTAAATCGAGTTTGAAAATGAAGAGGAATAAAAGGACCTCAGATCTGGTATTGATGTGGCTAACATCGGCGGCAACACCAGGAGTGCCAGCTATATCGTAGAGGGCGAGCTTGGAGACGAGAGGATTAAGCTTCATAAGCAAAGCCAGAGGCTGGCCGATCCCTCCGGCGGCACCCAAAACGGCGACTTTCCTCTCGGGAGCAGATTCCGATGCGAATCCACGGCGAACTCCGTAGGCTGACGTCGTAGAGCTCATCAGATTAGATGAACTTCTCTTGAGTACGGATCTCAACATTGCTGTCCTCATTTTCACTCTCTGCTTCAAAAATGAAAGCAGAATCTCAGCTCCAAATTGTGCAGTGGCGGAGAGAAAGTGAAAAAGGAGCGCTTTATCGAGCGAGCAAGTGGGGGTGGCTTTTGATACTTAAATGGGGGCTTGGGGGTCTTTATTTACTAGGAAGATAAAGTAGAGGAGGGGACTTGGGCCGGAAAGTATTCGACTTTCGCCTTCGAGGAGTCCGCCTTTTCTTCTCCACTCTACTTTTGATTTGATAGTCATCCAAAATTTGCCAACGAAGCCTTAGGTTGTGTTTGGATTGCATTTTCTGTCATTTTTCATGGAAAAATTATTGTAGCGATTTGATATATGTGAGAAAAAAAGGTGATAGAGAAATGTGATCACAGAAAACGATAATATTTTCCGACGAAAACAAGCAATCCAAGCATGACCTTAAATGTGAGCAGTACACTACTTTATTTAGTTTAAGGTAGGAATTCCTGCCAAAAAAAGGGCAAAAAAAGGGAAGAATTATGTTGAACTACTTTATGTTGGTTTCATCTGTAACAAGTCAAATACCTTTGCTCAATTCTGTCCATGCTCTTTGATATAATTAAAAACAGCATTTGGTTAATTAATTCTGCGAAGATCAAGTTTATGAAAGATATTCACAGGGTGGTGCAAACTTTATTAGCTTTGCTAAGAGTCATGTTCATGATGATTATATTATGTTAGCTCATGATGTACACAAATAGCAATTTGGCCCAATATTATACAAACAACTATATGAAGTACCAACAAGAATAGCAAAGCAAAAAGGTACTCATAATTGTAGATTACTCCTGCTTAATATATTCTTGGCACTCTTTAGTTGCTTCTTTTTTATGAGAAACACTTCCCTAGTTTTTTTTCTGGGTATTATGAGAAACACTTCTTGATTGATTTGTTGCTATTATGATTTTGTCGAAAGTGATTTTCGGGCCAGTAATAGAGTCCTCAAGAAAGCGCCAACCATCTATGCAAATTGAATGAGGCCTTGAAGATCTTGATCTTCTGATGAAATGGAAGAGAGCATTACAGGAGCTGTTACAATAGACTGAATTTCGCAATTACCAGACCCAATTTTGCAACATATTTTGTCCTTCCTTGGGGTTAAACCAAGCTTGACGTGACGTGACTGGGTTCCAACTGGGATAACCTTTTGATTCTTTGCGGGAGTTGTATTTGCCAAGGGACATATGCTGACGATCAGCTATTTAAGCTTCTGATTAAGAGGTGTCCCGGGATGGAGGTATTGCCTCTTTGTTGGTGCCATGGTTTTGAAGGTCCAGAAAGTTTTGCGTTGCTGAAATTGCAGAGGATCAGATTGGTAAAATGTGTTGTAGGACTCGACAGGATTGAGGTTCAGTGAAAATATTGTTCCTGCCCCTTTTATTCAGTCGGCTTTGTATTGCTCCTCGTTTGGATACTCTATCCATTTTCACTCAGTCGTTCTTCTAGGAAAACTATACAGGTAAATTTCTACTTGGAAAGTTTAATCATGCTTTTTTCTCTTCAATGTCGAGGAACCATATCAGACTTGTAGCTCATTTTTAATTCCTTTGTGGATTATGGCTCCGCTGGTTCTTATTTTTATTTGCTTCTGATTCGGTTTGCTTATGGAACTTCCAAATGTCGAAGAGGAAGACCCCTATTGCACATCAAAATCTTGCAAAGCAGTTACAAGGAAGCTGAAGAACTATTTTCTTGAGAGCGCAAAGATGCTGGAGAGTATTGATGGTCTCCTAGAAGATGAATTTTTAAGTCTTGCAAATGCTTCTTTTTCTCGTTTAGGGCCGCTATGAATGGGATTCAGGAAACTATGAACATTCTACTTTGGTTGAAGCAATAGGTGATTAGGCTAATATATATTGGGCTTGACTAGTTTTGGTTGAAGAAGCGTAGCGTCTATTGAAAGTTGAACCTAAAATCACGCCATCTTATTCTGAAGGAGCCTTTTATAGAGTGTGTCGTTTCCAAAGCAATATGCAAAATCCTGTTCACCAAAATTTCGAAGATTTTGACGAACTTGAATGTGTTCACGGATTTAACAAGACTGTAGTAGTGTTTTTGCACCTATTGCTAGTCTGCTCTGTGATCTGGAATGATCCACTTTTGAACACCATCCATGGCAATACTTTGGTCTTCGCAAGACCATGAGACAAGACGGCAGTGACGTGGGACTCGCAGTGGCTGTTAGCAATTGAGTTTCCAGTTACTTCATTCCCTCCATTTCTACCTGTCTTCCCTCTTAAGAGAGACAGAACAGAATGGCAAATTGATACTTTCCATTCCACTTTCTTTTCTTCCAATTTCTCAACTAAGGAAGCATAGAGATTGCTCATTTCTTGGGGAGGCTCAATAGAATATCTACAGAGACTACATCTTGTATATTGTAATAGTTCACACTTGGTCTAGCATCAATTAGTTTTTGATTTTTTTTACCTTCAAATCCAGCCTTTCCACGGAAGCTGTACTTGACAAAATCTTCAAGGCCCAGGCATTACAGATAAAAAAAATCCTCTTGAAAAGCTTTGCCAAATGGAGGTCTTCAACCCTTCTGCACAAATAAGTTTAAACAACCTTCACTAGGAGGATATGCAATTTTTTTTTTTTTTTTTAAAAGGAGGCAGACCTAAACATAGAGGGATAAGAAATAAGAAAAAGAAGTCCCAAACCAACCATTTGTTGTCCTTATTGGAACTTGAAAGCTAACCTTCACAAGAATCTAAAAGGTTTTGAGATGTCCAACGGCCAAAGGTCAGAGATGAGGCACTTTTGTATATCATTTAACAAACAGACAGACTTGGTTGCCGTTGAGTCCTCCTTATCCAGTCTAGAATATGCGAACAATCTTCACGTTGAATGTATTGCCTTCACATGGGAATTAAAGGTAAAAACCCATTCCTCATTTGCAGTAGGACGATCATATACAGACAGCACATACCTATTTTTTGTTCGATATGCCTTCAACTGTGAAGCTGCCTTCCGATTTGATACATCCTTATGCATTGCAAGTGAGTCAGGCACCTTCAAGTTCCCGGTTTCATCATGATATGAATCATGTATCAATTTTAAAACCTTTTCCTGCAAACATGCTGATATTTAACACGTAGCATAGGGATATGAAAGTGCTCCTTTTTTTTTTGGGGGGGGGGGGGAGAGAAAAAAGATGGAGGGACTAGCTGTCCAATTTTGAATATAGCATCAGCCTCCATAAGCGCAAGTTCCAAAGAGTGCTGAAAGGAAAAAGTCCAGTGCAAATAAAAGCCACAATTAGTAAAGGTTGATCACATTGTCCTTCCAAGCTAGGCAGAGTTACTGCTATTCCACAGAATTTATGTGACATCCTACATTGATGGCAACTCCTTTACGGCCCATCTCATCTCTCTTACAGCAGATAGAAAGCCTCTTCACTATGGGATCCCCATCCTCCCTTTTTGTTTTTATCTCTAAAAATCTTTCCTTCTCCACCAGTGACAATCTTCTAATTACATTTCAAATGCCAGAAGTTAAGACTGCAATAAAGCTGTTTCACTCTTACTTCCGTTCACGACAAAGCATTGTGATGTTACTTCAGGCATAAGAAGGAAAGAGAAAGCCAACCAAGTTAGTATGAAATCATGTTGAACCATGAGGACAATATGAAACTAACTTCAAAGATTCAACCTTAATGAAATATCAAGGTTCAAGACCCGTGAACATCGTTCCTGTGCTTGAATTTGCTAACCAAGTAATGCTTTTCTTAAAGGCTACAGGAGGATTCCCAATTTGGCTGGTCAGGTTCATCATAAACAGTCAACCAAAAGCAGCTTCATTGCCACTTAGAAAGTAATCTAATTTAGAGAAGCTGTTAAAACTTTAAGGAAAGAGCTAGAAATGTATATCTTATGAGAAACTCTAGTAAGAACTCCCTGGGTAAGACATTATTGGTCTGCCCTCAACATTGGCCCAATCAGATGAAAGAGATCCCAGGCATCAAGGCCTTTCAAGTTGATAAGGATGGAGATACTAAAAGTTTCACAAGGCTGTACGGGTCAAATATCCAGGTCCTCAAATCCACTCCCCATTGATGATTGGCTCTGTCTGCTACAATCTTAACAATCTAAAATGTATTTGGTTGGAAAAACATTCTTTTTTTAGCGCGGCTCCAAGAAGTATGCTTTTCTAGTATCTTGCTCAGGAATCCAATTTTTTACTGCTAAGTATTGTAAAGAAGTTTATGTTAAGCAAAGTTAGATAATTAGTGAAATGATAAACAAGAAGTTAGGAAATACAGATGACATACCAGAGACTTAGATGCATCAATCCATTGATAAATATGTTCATTGCGGAACCATGTTAACTGCCTTTTCGCAAAGTTTCTGCATTGGGAAACAGAAGAAAACATGTGGCTAAGGACTGTGGCGCAAAGAACAATGCACATCCCATGTAACATAAACAAACTCAGGTTAAGAGATACAAATATTTAAGCAGCAAAAGCTTTTATGAGCAAAATAAAAAAGAAAGATCCAGCAAATGTTCTGGTGCAAAATTAAGGCAGTAACTTTTGAGAGGACTCATGATTAACATGCTGGTTAAGTTCCGATAAAGATATGAAGTACCTAGATGCTTTCTGAAATGCAGATAGGAAGGTATAAAAATCTCGAGCAGAACTCTGACCATCTTGCTCTCTACAGCACAAAAGGTACTCCATTGCCTGAAGAGTCAAATAAAGATCAAGGGTCTCATTTTTTTGTCAGCTCATAATTCAGGATTAGCTTAAAAAACATGATTTTTACGAATTTATCATAACAATCTTGAAAAAGAGTATACTTGTCGGTAACCAATAGCTCGGGTTGCAGAACTAGAATTAGGCAAGAGACCCAAGTCAAGAAGCCAACTTGCTTCAGATAGTAATCCATCATCTCCTGTGATGAAAAGCCCTCGTCAGAATCGATACTAAGAAAAGCCACTGGCAAGAGTAGAAGCTGAGACTGTCAATTTGATCAATTTGAAGAGTAACTACAATCACAATCAAATAGTATGTGTCTGCATTGTTGAACTTTGCACCTCACATTGTGCACCACAGGTTAAGGATCATTAGTAGAGCTATTTACAAGTTGCCGTCAAACTTCAAACTGTTTGAAAAGGCAATAAAGATTTCTTTTTAAAACTAGATCAACATCAAATATTTTCTAGAATTTCCAGGAATAAATAGATTACACAAAGGCAGAAATGAATAAAATAGATAATCAACAAAACACACAAACAGTTCACAAAATCAGCCAAACGGAAGTAGCAGAGGAAAGTTCCTATGTCCCAATAGACAAGGAAAGCTACACAATTAAATTTTGAGACACCTCAAGTTCAAAAGGCAGGGTCACTATGAAGTTTCATTTGCACCTGAAAGCATATCTTCACACCGGAAATCAATTGATCTGTAAAGGTCCAGCCTTTGGGTGGAAAGGAAAAAACAAAGGAAGCCATAGTCCAATTTCTTCGAGTTATCTTCCTGAAGTCCATCAACAGAAGACTTGATGTCTGAAGAGTCAGTCAGATGAAAATCCAAGCTTTCCCTGAATGAATCATACGGCACTTGAAAAGCTGATGTAGGTGAACCACTAGACTGTGATGTACACAACCATACATGTAAATATGGTGGCTAAACCTACTCGGAAATATCTATTCTAGCATTGTGAAACAGATGAAACAGCAAGTTCTAGATTCACATTACAGAGATCTCACACAAAACTAATAAGCTTGCAAACCAACCTTAATGATCTCAAGTCTGCGACGTAAGCGATACCAATCATTTGGTGCTAAAAGTTTAACACTTGGATCTCCTGCTTCAATTACCAACTGGACAGCTGCATCCCAATCACCATCTCTCTCTAGATCTGCCAGTTCTGAATAAACTTCAGAGGTAATCTCACGAGAGGCTTTGGGAACATCTGGCTTTCCATATATGAACCTTATATATCAAAGAGAGAAATTTATCATTATGTACCACATAAGCAGCAAGCAGTAGAATCTGTAGTAGCAAATCCAGTTAAACCACACCATCCAATGTCAATAGCCACAGCAGCTGAGGAATAACTATCATGTTTCTTTTCCATATGGAGATCTAGGCGCCACAATTACATTTAAATTAACATAATGGGTGCTATGGGTGTCACTAAATAATTTCAGACTGGAGTGTACTAAAATCTGACCAATTAGCCTGATTTTAGAAGCTAGCTGAGAATTGCTAATGCAACATCCATGTACATCTATCTTGACCTTTGAATCAACACAGTGAAGTCTGGCAAGGAGGGCTAACAAATAGTTGTAAAGGACCAGAATTTCCTCACTTAGGTCTCATAAATATGTAGGTCAACCAAGAAAAATGAGATGGTTTGAGGAATCAGATCCTCAGCTTTCCAATCTCAGATTCTAATTTCTATCTCCCATAAACCATTATTTTTAAGCCCAAGAATAAACAAATCAACACCTGCTTCCCATTCCTTTTACTCTCAGATGAGGTAATCAAGTGAAGCTTTTGGTACAAGTAATAAACATACCATCGCAAGTAGAGTCCAGTACCGCCAACAACTATTGGAACACGGCCAGCATTAAGGACATCTCTTGTAGCTTGCCTTGCATCCATGAAAAATTGCCCAACGGAATAATCTAATTATGCAAACATAAAACAAAATAACATTAGAGATAAAAATATAACAAGTAACTGCAGTACTAGACATATCAAAAAAGATGTGCAAAATCATTAACTCAAAGAGTGCTCTTATTTAAATTCCATTACAAACTCATATTGATTTAAAACAACAAAGCTATAGCAATCAGCTTTTCGAGAAGTTCAATCATTTCATGCATTATGCCTCATCTCTATTTTACTCCAAGATAATAGAAAATAAACATCCATGGAAATATATTTTGTACCATCAATATTGATAAGTAATACCTTCAGATGGATGCAATATGTCAATCAGATGGTGTGGAACTTCCTGTTACATAAAAAAGAATCACAATCAGAATAAACTTGACATGATACAGCCTAATGAAATGACTAACTAATCCCAAGGGAAAAAAAGGTAAGAACAATTCTGGAGCAAAAAAACCAAAAATGAGCAACAAAAAACTGAATATGCATATGAGAAGTTTATCCAGGAGTTGCATTATAAGAATTCAATACCTTTCTTTCACTTAATGAAGGCTTCGCTGATCCAACATCGAGTCCTTGATAAACCTGGTTAAAATAAAAGCCGAATAGCTCAATACAGAAACTCTGAGGTTTATCAACTTAACATGAATCATTTAAAAATTGAGTTTATCAAAATTAATTTCTTCTCCCCAACAAGAACCCAATGCAGCAAAATAAATTTAGCGTTTTCGTCCTTGTCTCTGATGGAGGGATCGATTTCAACCCTCCCGAGCTTCAAAGCAGCAAATAGGGACAGAAAAAGAGAATTTTTCTCCTTTATGAGTAAATAAAATGAAATTCTTGAGTATGGTTGTTTTACTTGGACCTGAACAGAGTCGGCACTGATGATTTCCCCATTGAGAAGCTTAGCAAGCTCTAAAGCCAGCTTACTTTTGCCGGCACCGGTGGGGCCGGAGATGACAATCACTTTCTCCCTCTTATCCACGGAGGAGGAGGAGCAGGAGGTGCTGAAGAGTCGCCCGATGCGGCGGTGGAGATGAAAGGGACGAAAGCAGGGGAGGTGAAGCGGCGTCCCCGCCAAGTACGGGAGAAGGAGGCAACTCATTCGAACTCCGACGCCGCCAACCATTGTAGTCAGGAGGAAGAAACGGGATAACGCATAGTGAGACGACGTTGCAGTTTTACAGATTCTTTCTTTTTCTTGTCTTTTTTCTTTTTCCTTTTTTGGATTCTTTTCATTTATTTTTCTTACGTAAAAAATAGAAAAAAGAAAATTGGTTATCCTCAATCCACATCCACAGGGGATATCAAATTATCATCATCATTGGTATACCTTCTAATCCCTCGTATCAAATTATTTCTATGCCACTTCAAAAAATGTATGAACTAAATGTTTTCACTTTCACTCACCAATAAAAGGAAAAAAAAAAAACCCTTTTCAACATATTGACTTATTTCTTAATTTTCTTTTATCTAACTCTACTAGCATCATAGAGGGATTTTGGGAGGAGTCATGGATATATAAACAATTTTGAATTGTTATTTTTTTGTCCAGATGAATCTTCTTATAATCAGAAATTATTCATGACAAGCACAACATTATTAGATTGAAAATAGATCTTCTTATAAATGACTCGTCCAGGGAAAATAGATTGAAATTCGGAAGAATAATTAGGAGTGTAACCAAAAAAAAAAGAAAAAAATATTTTTTTTAAAAAAAAAAAGGAAAAAGAGAGAAAAGCTTATGACATAAGTTATCGAAGGTGGGTTGCCATGCAAAAGGAGAAGGAAATGGAAAATATGAGGCAATCAAGGTCGAGAGTTGCGTCCGATTATTTTGGCTGTTGGATCATCCTAAGATGCTACTCCTGTAATTTTGTTTTATTTACGTAATTTTGTTTTATTTACGGCATGTAGTTAGAAGTACGGGATAATTTCAGAAATCTCCTCTGGCCCAGTTTGTCAAGTGAGTTTTTTGGGTGTTTGTCTAAAACTTTACTGTAGCTCACTGTAGAAATTTTTTTTAAAATTTGTTAAGTGTGTTTTTTTTTTTTGAATATTTTGAAATGTATAGTTTAAAAACTTTTGAAAAGTTTTTTAAGATTGCTGTAGCTAAAATTTTTAAAAAACGTTTAGGAGGCAAACTTGGCTGCCAAAGTTGAGAAAAGGTTTGCATAAGACCTTGCGGTTACCAAACCAAGAACTATGAGCAATAGAGCTAGTCCAAGTTTTTGACTTAATGAGACAGTCGTTTTTTCTCACAGAATTAAGGAACATTATTGATATTTGACACATCTCCAGCAATTGTTTATATTTGTGAAGCTGAAATTGACAACCAAATTCCACAGCTCAATTACAGTACACAAGTTTGCTTGAGACACACCTAAACTTCATAACATACCAACTTGCTGTTGCATATTAGTTGCGCAGAATACCTCAACTATGCTTTTATTCCAAGATATTGCACCTCAGCTAATGGTACAATACTCGTCTTCAAGAATGACTACCAGAAGAATAGCAAAGGATGATGATCTTCTAGAGAATTTAGCTCCCAATGACTACTCAGCCCATTCAATATCATCGCCGAATGCAGCTGGTTTTCCCGGTTGCCTTGGCTTCTCTGCTTGTGCTAGGAGCCGTACGAGTTGCACTCGATAGTTTGAAGAACAACGAGTCGTATTTTCTTTGGCAATCCCGTTTGGCAGGAAGCAGAAGGCCTAGACTTCCAATTATTGTTTCTGAAGATGAGCTGATTGAAGATGGCTGCGATGTGTTTGAAGGAAAATGGGTATGGGATAATTTAAGCTACCCGCTTTATAGAGAAGAGAGTTGCCCTTACTTGGTTAAACAGGTTACCTGCCTTAAAAATGGAAGGCCTGATTCTTTGTATCAAAATTGGAGATGGCAGCCTAATGGATGCAACCTGCCTAGGTAAAATCAAACTGGTTATCTTCTGAACCACGTTGTTCTATCGTACAACCTTTTCCGCTCCCACTGCATCGTAGCATTCACTTGCCTATTAATAGGTGGGGAAAAAGAATGTGAAAGCACAAAGTAATATAGGAGATTTCAACACTATCATTGAGATAAATAACAGTTGTTCTTGAAAACAGTCGACACTATATATGATATGACAGGACCTGCTATGATTCTGGGCATTTTTCTTTTAAATTACCCCTTTCGTATAACTGATTCACTGTTAAAAATTTCAGGTTTGATGCATTGAAGTTGCTAGAGATTTTGAGGGACAAAAGGCTGATGTTCATAGGGGACTCAATACAGAGAGGAATGTTCGAGTCTATGGTCTGTTTAGTACAATCCGTAATTCCAGAAGGAATGAAGTCTCTTGAAAGGATTCCTCCCCGAAAAATTTTCGTTATTGAGGTACGACTCGATTCTTCATTCAATCATAATGCCTAAAAGATGAGAATGTAAATGGAAAAAAAGGACAATAAAGAGCATGGCATACCTTAACAGGACTAGTCAGTTGAATTTGTTTAATGCATTTGCTTCAGGGGGTTTGCTAATTGAAATGAAACAATCTCTTTTTTAGTGCATCACTTACAACAAGTGAAATTGATTAATCCCTCATCTGATTCCAGGAGTTTAATGCATCGATCGAGTACTATTGGGCACCCTTCATTGTTGAGTCTATTTCAGATCATGCTACGAATCACACTGTACTAAAACGAATGGTCAGGCTTGATTCCATAGCTAAGCACAGCAAAGAGTGGGAGGGAGTTGACATTTTGGTTTTTGAGAGCTATGTATGGTGGATGTACAAACCTTTGATCAATGCAACGTACGTACTCCCATATTTCCTATTCATTTGACTCACATCATTATTCAGAGTTATGGCTATGGATTCCAGCTAAAACTTTCAGACCATCTTCGTTTAGATATGGATCTCCAGACGATGTTAGAGAATACAATGTAACAACTGCGTATAAGCTGGCCATGGAAACTTGGGCAAATTGGATAGAGACCAGAATCAACCCTCGCAATCAAAAGATCTTTTTCATGACCATGTCCCCGACGCATCTGTGGTGAGTTTTAATCTACCGATCATCCATAGTTTTATAACCATGCCTGACTTAAACGTATCAAGGGGCAGTTAATGTACAATCACAGCAAAATTAAGACTTACAAAATCTGCATGTAACATAGACCAATTGTCATTTCATGCTTTTTTCCTGACTTTTATTGTAGGAACTGGGAGTGGAAGGCTGGAAGTGAAGGTAACTGCTTCAACGAGTCACACCCCATTGAAGGGCCACACTGGGGCACTGGTTCCAGTCTTGACATCATGGGATCAGTGAAAGATGTTTTAGGAAAATTGAAAGTGAATGTTAGATTGTTAAACATTACACAGCTATCAGAGTACAGGAAAGATGGCCATACTTCAGTATTTGGCGAACGTAAAGGGAAGCTCTTGACCAAAGAACAGAGGTCTGATCCAAAAACGTATGCTGATTGCATTCACTGGTGCTTGCCAGGCATCCCAGACGTATGGAATGAGATTTTCTATGCAGTTCTTTTGCAGGATTACCGTAATAATTCAGGAATTGCATGATTTGTCCTCGAATTTTTCCATCTTGCTTTGACCAACTTCTCAGGTATTTCAACATTAACATATGGATATCCTAGTAGTAAGACCAGAAATATTCAACCGAGAGCTTTCTCAGTTATGCTAGAAATGAGTATGCCACATACATAGCAGATTTTCACGTTTAACATCATTGAACAGACTTGCAAGTCTCTGCAAGAAGACTATTGAGATGCTTACTGTAGCAGAAATCGTGTAACCTTTTTAGCTGTAGGACGCACCAATAAAGCATGGATATCGTTCTAAAGGCTGCATTTTGAACGGAAGTTGAACTGTTGCACTAATTTCATCTAATGCAATTTAATTGGCGGCAAATTCTAACTTACACTTCAGAAAATAGTGTATTTAAACATGGTCAATTTGAATGCTTGACTGAAAGAAACAATAGAAGAAACCACTTCAAGGATTAGAAGAACTTTTTGTATTATATTTTGGTGTGTGAATGTGTGTGATCTTAACATTTATTTACAATCCAGTCGCTGCCAATGCTGGACTGGCAAAAGAAGAACCATCATCTCATGGTTTAAAGAAGAAGTTTTTTTGAGTTGTTTACTCTCAGTTGCTACAAAAGACCTTACAAGAAATTGAACCGCCTCAAGACGTAGGATAGCCGGAGATTCATCAGCCCATGAAAGAAAGCTCCGAGCATCTTCACTGAGGAGCAAAGGAACTTAGAGAAGCTCCCATTCTGACTCACCCAAATCACGTGCTTGTGAGGGTCTTGATGCAGATGTCATATGGGGTGAAAGATGCTGATCTGAATGGAAGCTGGTATCTGAATCAATGTCTCCATACCAAATTGACAACTGCTCATACTCCTTTATTATTCTCTTTCTTGAAGCAAAAGCCTCCTGTATCAGTTTCTGGGGTTGGGAAGGTTGGGAAAAAACGCAGGACAAGATAAAAAAAAGGATTAGTTGTGCTCGTTTCCACCTGTTCAGCAGATCAATCTACAATAAACCGCTATTTCTCTTCAAGCAGGGAGGTCAAAAGGATCAAAAGCATCAAGCCCATCATCACATGCTTAAGGAATGACTAACGATGCTGCAATTTGAAAGCATTAACAATATACAGAACCAGATGACTCGATATACATACAAACTAACCAAGGAAAAATGAAAAAATGAACTACTCAGTACAACATTGAAACTCCTACTTGATAAAAGAATTCACCTTTTATTCTTTTTATAATGTGGTAAGCTTGTTTCTTGGAGCATAACTAATCATAACAATTATGACAATGAAGCTTGTCGTAGTAATAACTTTAAAATTCATGACATGGAACTCTTCTAGAAAAAGTATTGAAAACTTCCAATAAGAACATACAATAAGTGTGTGCTTATCAAAAATCAAGCAGTGATTCATCAAAATCGTACTCAGCTACATGTTTTAAAAGAATACTTTAATCAACTTCAGCTTAATGTACAACTTTTGCTTTAACTAACTCTTAAGATGGCACGCATGACAACAATTAAAATAAGAGTAAGGCACTGCATATTTCAAACTTCAACAAATACTATAAGCCACAAAATAAACCATGCTCTGTCAGATCTAAAAGATCTTTGATCAGCATGAGCACAAAACACCACACCATCTCAAGCTGCACACAAACATAGAACCCACCAACCCAGAAAGAGACAGATAGAGACAGACAAAATACCCTGTATGATCTAAATTTTCTTGGTCTGCAGGAGGCGGCATACAGTAGCTCATTATCCACAATAACACAGCTTTCCTCAAGTTTTGCTTTATCAGAGAGATCGATAGTCTCCATGTCAGCATCGGAAATATCACTAACAGAGTCATCCACTATCCCTGTCAAAAGCATTTGAAAGTCAGGAACCGTGTGATACATATTGCTGATATAGACACTTCGTAAAGAAAGTACAGTTGTATCCAAACTAGTGTTTGCAGTTTCTTTTTGAGACTTTCACAAACAACAAATAAGGTCCATTTGGATGATGCTATAATTAGCCACTAACTAGAAGTTTCATGAAAACTATTCAAACCACAACCTTCCTCCCCTTCTAAAAATAGAACAATGAAAAAAGAACAAAACTGTGAATAGTTTGAATGCATTAGAATCCTCAATGAAGACATCAGCTTCTAATTGACTACCTTCGAAGGATTGTTGAAGCTTATTCCCAAAAGAATCAAGCATAGATTTATCAGTACTGGAGGAATCTGCACTTAAAATGGTCATCAGTCAATTTGAGGAAAACAAAAGAAGGGTGAAAGAAAGGAAAAAAGAAAAGAAAAAAGTATGTGAACTGGAGAAGATTTCACAATTCCTGAATAACACCAAAAGCTTGTAACACCCACCTGCAGATGAGGAAGTCCTTGGGAATGCAGGAACCAGGTTTACATCCTTGTTCCTAGAGGTCAAACCAAATAAGGATGCACAAGAACTGCTGGATAGTGTTGACGCAGAACCACCGGAATCAGTATAATCACAACAGACTTCCTCTGTCTTCTTAGTACAATTTCCATGTGAAAATTCTGGCGGGTCTAAAAGTTCTGTCGACATGGAAGAACTTGAAGCTTCTGTCTCAGCTAATTTATGCTTCCAAGAAATTCCTGAAGACGCTAGTTCAGATGATGGGTTAGTACTCAAAACATCCGAAAGGTTATTGCACATCGTCTTATCCTTCTGGGAGGCACTTAACCCTGCATCATTAACTGAATTAACTGGTGACATCTTAGTGGGCATGGTATTTCTATGACCTTCAGTCCTATATATTAGTGATAATCCAGATGAATATCCACTATTTAGAGAACTCAGCTCATCAGTCTCCACGTGGAGCTTCCTTGAACATTCAGGAAACCTTAAATGTTCTGAAGATGCATGTTTCTCCACCAAGCAATTCTTGTCAAAACTGAAATCCGAGGACATGCATGAACGGTAACAATCTAAAGACAAGTCAGTTTTAGTTTCATTAGAACATTGTGGGCTATTACATTCTCCCTCTTTCTGTTGGAAAGGTCTGAGAATTTCGTCATTAACTGAAGTTTCCGGTGATAACTTGGCTGGAATGGTTGACCAATAATCTTCATCTGTAGAAATAGGTAAAGATTTATACAAACTTTTGTCCTGCAGCAAATTTGAATCCTCAGCATCAGGATGCTTCTCCCTTGGATGTAATGACAAATCAGACGAACTTTCATGACTAAGGCAACCTCTATTATCAACCACCAAATGCTCCTTTCTAACATTTGCTTCAAGACCCGTACCACATTTTATGAATTCTACATGATCATCATGTTGTGAAGACAGGTTCACTACTGCTTCATCAGCAGGTTCTGCATTATCATCAGCTACCTGTTTGACTGGAACAACTCTAAGCACAGTATTAGGAACCAAAGTTTCTGGAGAACATTTCTCTAGATCAGGAATTTTATGATCCTCATCAGCTGAAGACCTAAAAGATGAATTTTTGTCTTCCAAACCCACTGGATGCTGTTCCTGTGTCCATAATAGCTCCCACGAATTCTTACCCTCAAGAGAACTTGCAAGTTCAGAAGCATGATGCTCCTTAACTTTGGCATTCTCTTCAGCCACTATCTCCAACTTCTTGTATATTGTAGATTCACCGTCTTGTTCAAGAAACAAGCCAGTTTCTGATTCCTTAGAAAGATCTGTGCTACTGCATGTCATCCTGTCCATCTCCGAAGTCCTAAGACCCACACCCTGAACAAAAATTCTTGAAGAAAACTCATCCAGGATACTATTTCTCAAGTATTCTTCATTAGAAATTTCTGATGGCCCATATAAAATTCCATCAACAGGAGACTCCAAATTATCAATAAGTAGATTATCTCTCGGACACAATGGCAATTTAGATGAATATTCTGCTCTAGGAAAATTTAGATAACTACTTGCAGAGTAATCCTCCCATCCCACATTCTCCTGAAGAACCAACTCCGTGTTACTACAGATAGCTGCATCACTAGTTTCTTTCCAATGTGAGTCTTTTTCTGCAACTTGAGCAGAATCTGAAGCAGGAGGAGGGCTGAATTGCCCTAGATGGTCCACTTCATTTGGATCACAACCTTTAACATCAAACCTGTCCTGCTCCTTAGATGATTTCTTTTCACTGACATGTCTATGCTTTTCTTTGAAGGCTACCCTAGATTTAAAACTGGTCCTTTCGACATCATTTTGCGTTCTGGTCCCTCCTTGAGCTTTTGCTTGTTTATTATCCTCCAAATAAGGGTGAAAATCATGCACCACATTAGGACATATTTTATTCACACTTTCACCAACTGTTTGCACTTCATTCTCCACATATTTACTGGTATCCTGTAAAAGCAAGCAATTCAATGATGAGAGAAAACTCCGAATAGATAATCATATGTATCACATGAAACAGGGGGACCAGAAGGATTAGAATGAGTGACAAACACGTCAACACTGATTTTAATCCTAGTATTCCAAGGAGTCCATCATTAATAAGCCAAATTATGATTATGATTTTCAGATAGAAGCAATCATAAAAATTGGGTATGACAAATAAAAACAGAAAGGGAATGAATACCTTATTCACAAAATCATCAACCTCCTGGCAGATAGCCTCAAACTTGTGGTATATGTTACCAACCCATGTTCTACCTTTGGATTTTAGATCCATAGTGCATATATGCTACCTTCCTCAAACAGGGATGAAAATTCTGTGTTTTGAAAAGATACCATCACCCAATTCAATGAGGATACAGCCTGGAAATATTTTTTCGAGATGTCATTAACACAATATAACAAGTTTGCAATTAAAAATTTTTTCTCATACAGTTACTTAGCTCCAGCAAACCTACAACCCTCAATCTGCTGTTAAAAATCTACAATCAAGGCATCTGCTTCATAATTCCCATTAGCACAGGCATGCACGGATAAAGATGCCTCAAAGATACGCTTTATACTACTTGGAAGAAGAACAAATAAGAGGGATAAAAAAGAAGTCTTTGTCAAAGTTGGGCAATAACAGTATGATGATCAACTAAATGGAATCAAGGATATCAAGAACCTGAGTTGAATTGAACCGGCCTTTATCTCATTCTATACCCTATTTCAGAAATTTAACAAATTCAACTAATTTATAGTATCATCCACAATATTCAAGGAAAGCTCCAATTTTTGAACATCAATGAATAATTAACATGAAGAACCACTGAAGTGCTAAAGATCGTTTAAGCTTTTAGAACCCAGAAATTACTTTATTTTATGTTTATTTTCAGCTAAATTAAGCTTTTGATCAACCTATATACTAGCACACACGATCAGCAGCCAGGCGGACATACATATACAACTTTCATAGGAATAATATTATAACTCTGAAGACATTCTAGATATTCTAAAACTTACCGGCTACCGAGGCTGCTGCCGGTCGGTGGGTGGTTATGATGATAAGCTGAGAGACGACGACGATGACGATGATGATGGTGGGGGGAGGCGGAGTTGCTTTGTTTGTTGGGCAGGAGAGCTTGAGGGACAAAACTCAGAAGTTAATAGGGGACTTTTTGTTTTGACAAAAAAAAAAAAAAAAATAGGGGACTTTTTGGGCTGCCGGCGTATCAATTATTTATACTGATATTCACTATTGTATATTTCGTTTCCATTTTTAGTTCTGCTCAAAAGGGTTCCTTTTTTGTGGGGGTGGTGGTAGTGGTGGTGGTGTTGGTAAATTTATTGTGGCCCCCATGAATTATTGAGCAGGAGTGATTTGAATCAA
The DNA here is from genome assembly GCF_003713205.1 of Coffea eugenioides. Lineage (NCBI taxonomy): Eukaryota > Viridiplantae > Streptophyta > Magnoliopsida > Gentianales > Rubiaceae > Coffea > Coffea eugenioides. Next base: position 47,813,809 of record NC_040039.1, on the reverse strand, counting down.
TTTAGCAATTACTAATGTCTAAATTAACCATATATTTATCAGAGGGTTATTATCAATTCCTCAATAGGTTAATCATTTGGAACTGGAAATTGATACTCTATTAGATTAGGCTTTTGCTGTTTTCCTTTGCTTTTAATTACCATGTCGTGGTATATACCATATAGGGGTAGACTGGACTCTTTCTTTTTTTTTTTTGGAATTTGCTTTTGGCCTTTGGGAATGTTCTTTTTACCTTTAATTTGGGTCAAGCAGAGGCTAAGGACCTACCCTGCTTTTTTTATTTATTTGTCTTCTAGATTATTTTTCGTCTTTCTAATATTTTTCCTTCGTGTTATTCTTAATTTTTTTCCCTCCCATGAGAACAGAAAACCTAGTAAAAATGTGTGTTCACCGAAAACGAAAATTTTTTTTTTTTAAAAAAAGTCACAATCCAAAGAAGGCCAACTTTCCATCACGAACCCAATAGATTTGACTAGCTAACATCTATAATTCATCTAAATTAGTGATTTCTGCATAAGTTGCAACAATCATGTTTGGAAATTTGAAGATAGAGAAAGAAAATAAGTTAGGTTTCCTCTCTTTCTTTAATCATTCTGCCTTTCAATGATACAAGTCGTAACTACAATTTATCATACCCTCTTCCATTACACATTCTGGTGACATTTCCTCCTACATTTTTTTTTTCTCTTTTGTCATCCTCCAAGCTAACAATTAATGCAGAGAAACCAGGATGCATGTACAACATATAATACGAGAACAAGAACAACATAAGTAGATGTACTTGATCCTTGCGCAATTGATCCAATTATTATTTAAACGCAGTATATCTCCCTTTGTAAAACTTTACTAGGCCAACATATATGCGTGTGTTTATGTATATATATATATATATATACTTAATGAAATAATATTGAACAAGCATTTTCAGCCAGAAAAAAAAAATCCCTCTCATTTGTGCATGCTATCTCTTAAGCAATACCCTCAATGCTAAACAAAAATAAAAAAGAGGGCTACAAAATCCAAAAGAACCTGGCTGTGTACCTCTTCCTCCTTAATGTCAATAGCTAATACTGATATACTAATACTATCTCTTAATCACATCTTTAACGCTGTCACCAAGTAAAGATTAGAAATAGTGCTCTCAACTCATTCTGCTGTACAAGATTGACAACAAACCAGCCTCAACATTTTAGTCCTTCAAAATCTGCAGCACGGACTCTATCTTCCAGAAGGCGAAGAAGCTCCAGAATTAGCAGCACCAGCAATCCGAGGAGCAGGACGTAAAGCTGATGATGATTGTCCTTGAGTCCAAGGCCCCAATTGGCCGCTACTGCCGCCCATAACAGGCTCATTCTGATAGTAATAATTGTAGGGAACCAATCGACGAGAATAATAGACACAATAGTAATAGGAAACAGGCAAAACCAAAGTTCTCGGAGGCGAAGGCAGTGGCTCCACTATATCCGTTGGGTTCCTATTACTTTTCTCCCTTTCCCTCAACACCATTTTGCAAACCAGCCGGAAACCATCAACAAATTTCACCCTCTCAGCCAAAGCAGCTTTTGCACTTTCCTCATTCTTATACAAAAGATAAGCGAACCCTCTTGATTTCCCTGTCCCCATATCAAACCCCCAAGGCCCTTCTTCAATTTCACCGTACTGCTCAAAAAAACTCAACAGAGTCTCAGAACTCATCTCGGCTGGCACATTCTCCACACGAATTTTCCTTTTCATTCTCATTTTCTCCATCTCATCGGTACTGATACTAGTATTACCAGTCTTCCCTGATGAATGATCGGGCCCAACGCAAATGCTGGTAAAACTGACGAATCCATCAATTTTCTTACTGGGGTTTTCCAGGGCAAGCAAGAAAGACTCAGCATTCTTGAAAGTAACAAAACCATAGCCCTTACTATATCCAGTGGTCCTGTCAAAGATGACTTTAGCTTCTTCAACTTCTCCGTAATTTGAGAAGAAGTTGTGGAGATTTTCAGGGGTGGTTTTAGGGCCAAGACTTCTGATAAAGATCTTGCGGTGGGATGGGTTGTCATCAACGATGGAAAGAACGGTATGGAGAATGGTGGGGTGGGCAATGGCAGCTTCCTGAAGGATTTCAACTAATCGGGATTTCGTGAAGGACTGCAAAATGTTGTGAAGGATTTGTTTTTCTTGGTTTTCGACGTTCAATGAAGCTTCAAGTTTTCTGGTGTCCTTGAGATCATCAGGATTTGGGTTAGCGGTAACGGTGGAATGCATCTGATGGAGTCGATGCAGGGAAAATGACTCAAGATTGACTCTAGGAGGAGGGGGTGGAGTGATGGAAGAGCAGCCATTGGAGAGCTTGAGCTTTGAAGAGAATATTCTCTTTCTTTCAGAGTCTAAATCCTTGGAAACCTTGATTTGGTTCATTTTTGCAGTTTGCCGAAGGACAGTTAGAAATCAGAAATCAACCGTTGATCTTTGTGAAAAAATGGATAAGTTCAGCCTGCCTGAGGTGTATGTATTGCTAATAGTGGAAACGTAAAACCCTGGATGGAGTAGATGGCCAAATTGGGAAGAGGGTTGCCGGATGACTAATGTACTAGTAGTATATGGTGAAATTGGCAGGTTCTGGAGGGAGCCGGGGTTGGGGCGGGGGGTATTCTTGGTCTCCAAGTTTTTGCAAATTCGAACAATCTGGTTGCCGTTTGTGCTCTTCAGTCAGGAGACGAGGGCATTTTATTTTTGGTGGAACTGACGCTACTGATTCAGAAATCACGAGAACTGCTGTTAAAACGCTTGTTGATTTAGTGCCATAGCCCGTCAAGTAGTACTGATCATATCCCATAAACGAGCGGTATCCTCCTGAGTCTAAGATATCAAAGACACTCGACCTTAATGTAAAATACTTCATTCTCCCCGCTGGCACGAAATAGAGCTGGAAACCTGTTAAATACAAAATGCAATACATTAACTCGGTATGTTTCAGCTTAACCCAGACCAAAACCCATTTCAGTGTGTAAAGGAAAAAGCGTATTCTAGAATTTATGGGTTTATATTTTAAAAACTGTAGTATTATTTTTATATCACCGAATAACGCGAATTTCTTGCAATATTGTCAAAAATAAAAATTGTCACAAAATTGGTGCTGTTTGAGGGTGGGTTTCGAATTAGGGGTCGCCGCAAATTCGACGTGAGGCTTCCAATAAAAATGCTTTTAATTTTCATTTATTTTTGATTGCTTAAGTTTTCTTTTTGCAAAAATTCGCCGCTCATGAAAGGTTTTTCTTCTTCTTTGTTTTCCATGAGTGGCGATTTTTTTTTTTGTATCGCCACTCCTGAGCAGGCGATAGATTCTTTTTTTTTTTTTTTAATAAAACTAACCAGCGAGGAAGCTTTTTTTTTTCCATATAACGTAACCTTTTTTTTTAATTAGGGTTTAGGTTTAACGTTTTACCTAACATGAAATCTCAATTTTCAGGTCCTTACAGTGTAACCCTTAATATAAACATAAACCCTTTAACCGTAATCTTAAAATCAAAATCCTTAAACCATATTACTAAAAACCCCATTACTAAAATCCTATTATAAACCAGAATTGTCAAAAATTTAATATGCGATACTATGTTAATTTTATAAATTTAGATGATAATCAAGTATGCTATTAAAATACTAATAAAATTTGCCTAAGTCATATTTTTGAAATTTTTAATGTTAATGTTAATTTAAATAATGATAAATAATGCAGCGTTGAACAATATTTATAGGATGTAATAATTAGCATATGAACTTACATGATAATAAAACAAAAGGTTCGATAAGAAAAATCCAAAAAATCTAAATATCACCTATTAATGCCCCTCTTGCCCTTATCGATAGAACAGCTACATTTCCAATGAATCCTTTCGCGTGGTAGAATTCGTCCTAATTGTAATCGTTCGAACCTCCAAAGTGGTGCATAAACTTGTTCAAAGCGTGTGGTCATTGTCATTGTCATCGTCAACAGAAGGATCGAACACCGGGGTTTGACCGTATCTAAGACAAATATCGCCGCAATTGAGATTTACGATTTTACTTAAAAAAAATGCTGTTTCACTTTTTAAAAAATTATTTTAGACAATTATTTTGGCCTCAATCTGCATCCATTGATCACATTGTGATCAACGTTCCATAACTGACGCAACCAATCAAATTTGCGGCGTTAGGAAAAAATAAAAAAAAAATTTTAAAAAAAAAGAGTACCGCAGACCAGCCTGATCAGATCATGATGACTGGTCCCGATGGTAAATGCTTCGCCGCTCATTAGCTTGCCAAACAAACAAAAAACAAAAAAGAGAAAATTGAGAAAACTAAAGCCAGCCAAAAAAAAAAAAAAAAAAACCAGAAGCTTTTGCAATTTTTTTTTTTTTTTAAAAAGAAAACTAAAGCAACACAAAATAAATGAAAATTAAAAACATTTTTATTGAAAGCCTCGTATCGAAAGTGCGATGATCCTTAAATCAGAAACACTCCCCAAACTACACCAATTTTATAACAACTTTTTATTTTAACAATAATATTCTTAGAAATTCAGCCCGCATAACACAGTAATTAATATACGACTTTGTTTGCCCGGTATACAAAACCACACCAACCCCAAGCCCAAGAAACCCCGCCGCCAACCCCCCTCCCCCCCCAACAAAAAAAAAACCGATAACCAACCAGCATTTGTCTTTTGACAATCCAACAATTTTTTTGATATTTTGTTTATTATGTAACGTAGCACGTTTTAACCTTCTGTCATGACTCACTACCGAGATTTAATTTGCAAATCAAAATCACGAGTGACAAAATTTTGAGAAATTTGAGCTAGCAGCAAGTTCAACCCCTAAACCACAGTGAACGTGGATATTTTTACACATCCCTCTTTGTCCCCACTTCCTCTCTTGTCCATCTGGAGAGCTTTTTTCCCGCATCACTAGGAATGAGCCTTTCTAGTCATCCAGTTAACAGCATTGCTGCTTCTGCTGCTGCTTTATTTCTTCAATCAAAAGATGACGCGACTACACAAAAATTCAACATCCATACAATCGACTAGAAGATATTCCAAAGAGGCAACAATCTGGGAACATTTTCATATATGGTAACAGATTACATCCGCCCAAGAGTTTCTCGAAATGTACATTACATTCAATGACACTCTTATTCCAGACTTCCTCTATAACCGCCCCATGATGTGATGGTATACTTTCTTCGGGCAAACAAGTCGCCCAGATGATTGGCAAGTTGCCGCGACCTTGATTGCTCCAGCAGATTTATGCAAAGACTGTTTCACAATCTCAAAGAGGAAAGGGACTTCTGAACCTTATAGGATAGCAATTTCAAACATACCCAGATGGGGCCAATATAGCATTAGCCATTGTTAGCCACCCCAAGTCAGTTATATGACCAAAGGGTGATTCCAAAGGACATTTACAGCTTATTATTATAGGACAACGGCATCATCAAGTCATCAAGAAGGGAGTAGCACACTCGGACAATTACCGATTCAGTCATAGGAACACTGTCATGAGAGTAAATCAACAAATAAAGCAACATGGCAGAATTCCCCGTTTACCCAAAAAAGGCACTAGACCGAACTACAAGGCTAACAAACTTAAAAGACTATAATGAACCCTCTGACATGTCCATTATTGATGTCACTGGAAACTAGGGAGGAGAGTTTTGGCCACAAATGGAATCACAAACCAGTCAACCTAGAGACAAACGGCAGGGTGCAAATATTTTATTACCCTCTTGAATTCCTGCAGATTTGACGTCTTTTTAGGGTTAGTGTGATAAAATGACTAATGGTACAAAGAAGTGACTCCTAAAATTTCTAATTCATTCTTATTATCAATCTCAAATTTTCTCTGCTTTCTCTTTGCTTTTCCTGTTCTGATTTTTGTTGATCATTTTTCCAGCAGTTTCTGCCATAGAGATACGAGTTCTCGGTCTTAGATAAAGTCTACATACGACTATTGGCTTACCAACAGGTTTGCTGATGTGTCATCTTCTTTCCAACTTGGGCATCTAAAGAACTTCTCCAAATGATTACCAGTTCAATCTCATCCACTTTCAATAGAAAATTTTCTAAAACAGAGAATGTATACCAACCAACACATTTCACCAAAAGAACATAAGACTAAGAGCTTAAGGTTCCATTTGAAGGAGACAGATGAGAGAGCAGAACTTGAGTAAAACAAAATGCCTACAAGCGCCACTTCAATTTCTAAAAACATGTCAACAGGAACACATAACAATTAGACCATAGTTTATTTACTAAAAATCCAAAATTCTTCAGAGTTGAAGAATAAATAGCCCGATTAAGAAAGCAAATTCTTAAGGCCAGGCATTAAGATACACCACCTCTCGTGCTAAGCATCAAAAAGATGCATCGGTACTCAGGCTAAGCCACAAAATCTACTCACAAAAACATCTTCTGATGCCTAAATTGTAAATAGAAAACAAAAACTATTAGCAAAATATTGTGTCCAATGATAACAATTCAATTTGACTAGCTTGCTAGAACACTGCATGATTTTTACTCATGTTGAGACCTAGGACAAGCCAATCAGGGGTTGGTTGACCACTCCAAGAAGACACAACTCAAAAACTACAAGAATTTTCCACAAGAATCGGAGTGCAAAAAATACCTGATTAACAAGAAAACTTTCATCCAATTTGTCCACGATAAATGATACCGTCAAGCAATCAGAGTTCAAATGTCAGTGCAACACATAAATGGTTGTCTTTCCAAGTGCAACACATAATTGTATGTTTTTTCACTAGATGAAGATAATTCACTTACCTAACATTTAGCTTCCAACTGAAATTTTCAAAATTTAATGTAGACAATTTTCCTTATCGTGCCTCCGTTTTCATTTCCTCCATTCTTTTTGCCCCAAAGAGAGAAACCAAAAAATGCTCTTTTAGTCTAATTCACCTAATGCACACTCTAACTCACTTCAAAGAAAATTATCAAGGATTTGTATTTGTGGTGGATTACTAGATTACGCCTGGAAGGTGACAACTGTAAATGCAATGTCTAATTGACAGAATACTACACAAGGAAACCAAAAAAGGCAAACAAATACATAAAAAATAACATAGCATCTAAACATATGGCAGATGCTCCAAAGACAGATCAGAACCAATTAAAGTCAAATGCCATAAGCAAAAGTCAGCTGCACCCGCAGCAAAACAAACAACTAAAGTCAAAGTCTAATTCATATCTTTTTCCCTAAAAACACATAGCAATCTAAATAAGTTCGTACAGACTCAAATTGCATAGAAGCTCTAGATCAGAAATACAAAATACTCAGTCACTTAGATTACTAGCATTTCACTTGATGACATCATGAAGCGCAGATGTATCGAAGAGCCAAACTACACAGCAAATCAAAATCATGAAGCCAGAGTTCATATTGTCTGCACGAAATCACCAGAACCATAAAAAGCAACTGCGCCAACAAGCTCTCACACACCTGAACCAAACATCCATTCACAACTTAAAATGTCAATCCACATACACCTTGCAAAACAAAGCTCAAACATCATAAAAACTCAAGAAAGAAAAGGCAAGAATTTAAGCCAAGCAGCAGCAGCACCATGACAATATAGAAGTAACCAAACGCACCATAATTCTCTCCAACACTAGAGATGATACACCCAAAAAAAAGGGTCTTGTCACAGAGCAAAACAACAATGAATAGTGACAAAATTCAGACAACCAACAACCAAGCGCAAGAAGGAAAAATAAAAAAGGAATTATAATTTCTAGAATACGACAATAAAGGTGAGAAAAGCTACTGCTGTTGTTACAAAGAGAACGAAGGTTAAAAATATGTAAATCATGCATTATTGAAGATTCACACGAATAGCATAGGTTCATGTGATCAAAGTAGATGCACATAAAATACATATCAAACACAGGTCGAACCAGGAAGAGAATTTGAAGATTTACTGTCGATTACCCCTTTCTTTCAGCTATCAGCTTAAGGCAAAAAATTTGTTAGTTTACAATCCAAATGTTGTAAAAGCATAATTCTCATCCGTAGATGGTGCATAAGAAAAATGAAGCAGAAGCCTCCAAAAAAGAACTTGCCCATTAATTTAGAATAGTAGATAAATAAAACATCTCATAGGATGTATGACTTCATATGAACCAGCACAAAGAAAAATACAACAGACTACAACAAAAGAAGACTTTCTCGCTGCGTAGACTAACAAAAGAGGATCGCTAAATGAACCCACAAGCATGGGGACCAAATCGGAGGCTAACTCCAAAATTACATAACAAAAACGATCAGGATGAACAAAAGCACATAAACAGGTCAACCCCTGTAAATATGGTCTATGTTGCGCAAAGATAGAGCAATACTGTTATTCTTACTAATGCCGCACATTGCAATCATCAATTCTGACTCATTTACACTACATGAAAAAAACATATCTCCACCAATTACTTCCAACTATTATCCGAAACAAATTGAACCATGCAACCAATTCAAATGGTAACAAGTTTCTCAAAATTCAAAAAAAATCAAATCTTTTAAGGCACATTGGCGTACGATATTAACTCAGCATGCAAAGAAAAAGCTGGTAGAACTCAGAGGTAACACTTTCTTAAATCTGGAAATTATTATAGGAAAGTCTTCTACAATGTATCATTCAGCAATAAGTTCAAATAATACAGAGTGGGGAAGAAAGGTAACAACAAGCACAACGATAAGCACTAAACCATCCATGATGCACTTTGTATGAAGCACCAGTTCATCACATACAAGTATGAAAATGGGACAGTGTAATAAAAAATGAAACAAAACAAAAAATGCATGGTACTGACCAGACATATTAATGATCACCAAAACAAAACCAAAAACATGCAACCTCCCAAATCATGCAGAAATCCATGAAAGAATTCACTGTCAAACAAGTTATAACTCCAACTAAAAAAATACAATAGAACATGTTCACTCCAGATCACGTGATGAATGGTTAAACAATCACTAAAATTGACAAGAATCCCTAAAACAAACCACAAAAAGAGAGTACAACGAGAGAACGGTGAACCAGCAGAATGTAGGTAGAAAGGAGTGACACATTTGTTCAAAAAATGATGCAATATTTGAATAAATTAGAAAATCTACCTCAATAGTAAGGAGGCACCCCTTGGTAGATTCCCCCAGTTGGAACTCTGGGAGCTGGTGAGGTTCCTGCTGTCTGATGATGCTGGCTTTGATATCCAGACGAAGATAAGCCATAGTGTGCCCCCTGTTGATAATCTCCAGTTGGCATACCACCTGAGCTTGGTGGCAATCCATAAAAAGAACCACGACCAGCACCACCAACTCCACTCCCAACACCACTCAATCCTCCACCAGCTCCACCCAACCCACCATATCCAGTAGAACCAGGCCCACCATAATGCGTCCCGCCACCATAAGGACCAAGTCCACCACTAACACCTAAATTAGACCCCATCCCTTGGCTGCCAATACCGGACATCCCTGGACCACCAACACCAACGCCGCCACCACCACTACCTAATGACGAATTCAATTGATTCCCACCCACCGAAGGCACGGAAAATCCACTATATCCAGTTACACCACCAACTCCACCGTGCCCACCATATTGCGCAGCAATCCCACCAGGCATCCCCACCCCAATACCATCATTGTTCCCTTCATTACCACCCTGAGGCCCTCCAGGACCTGGCTTCTTCTTCCCATCAATAGCAAGTTTACAGTTCAACTGATGCCCATCTATATTCTTCACAGAATCCACCAAAGACGCCCTCGCAGCATTGGCAGTTTTATACACAAATAAAGCAAACCCTCTCGATTTCCCCGTTGCCTTATCAAAGCCTAATGGTCCCTCTTCTATTTCGCCATACATGGAAAAATGAGCTAACAGCCTCTCAGCCGGCATATCATAAGGTACATTTGCCACATAAATCTTCCTATCCGAAACATCCACCTGATTATTCCCCCCTCCGCCACCCGGCCCACCAGACACACCAGCAGCCGCTAGCTGAGTAACCGTCATCCGACCATCAATTTTCTTACTAGGTTCCTTAAGAGCTGCCATTGCCCCATCAATATGCTTGAAAGTGATAAAGCCATAACCTTTCGATTTTCCAGTGACTTTGTCGAGAATTACAACAGCTTCTTCGAGATCACCGTATTGGGAGAAGAGAGCTCGTAGCTTGTCCGTCGTGGTTTCCCAACCAAGGCCGCGGATGAAGAGCTTCCTCTGTGCTGGGTCCCGGTCGGCGATGGATCGTACTAGGTCGAGAACGTCCACGTGGCGAAGGATGGCTGATTGGACGATCTCGAGTAGCTGTTCGCGGGAAAAGGGTTCGAGGATTTTACGCGCGTCTTCGACGGAAAGCTTGAAAGGTACCATTCCTGCGGCGACGGCGCCGTCTGGATCGTGTAATAGAACGCCGTTTTCATCGAGCTTCCTCTTCTTAATCGGATCCATTGCTGATGTAATAGGAAGGGAAAGTGAAAAAAAGGAGATGTTAAAACCCTAATCCTAGACAGAGTCAGGACCGAGAATTGAAGTGGAAATTAGACGGGCGTTTCCATTTATACGGATCGAAGATGACGTGGAGCGGCGGAGAAGAATCCACTTGAATTGGGTTGGGCTGGGCTTGTTGGAAGACGAAATTCTGGATTAAGATTTTCAGCCTATGGGTTGTTCATGTTGCTTTGCAGTTAAAGCTACAACTAGCGACCCAAAATGCATGAAATGTTACACACACACAGGTAAAAAAGGGCAAAAACAAGGGCAATTTTCATGCTTGCGTGTAAAAATTAGATAATGATTTCCAACACCCGCTACGTGGTGCGCGTGTAAGACAATCGTAGGATTTTCCTCATTGCTTGCATCGAGCATCTAAACTGTTCACTCAACCAGTGCCAGTTCTCCCCTCCTCCATCTGACGATTGCTTTTGGAATTCTGGGGGCTATTCAATAAGATAACTATTCGTAGTACATTTTCTTTACTGCAATGCTCTTGTCTCCCTGGTAAGGCTCCCCATCACTTGCCTCTGTATTTTCTGTCAAATTCTTGATGTGGGTTTTTGCAATTTCAATTCATAGCTTCCCAAGTTGCAATCTTTCATGATCTCCTGTCATGTTTCCTCCACTTTCCGGAATTTGCTTGCTAATTTAATCCCACATTGTGCATTTCAAGTTATAGAACTCCAAGTAGATTTTATGTGCTCTTTTCCCCGGCAAAATTGAGTGGTCTGGATGGTTTTAGTGCAATTACTGATACCTATTTATACAAATGCAGAAAATATTGGAAAACCAGTTTGGAAATTTGCTTTTCTGCTTGAAGATTATGGCTAACATATTAGCATGTGTGGTGACGGTATTAAATAGGATGTAAGTAGTTGAATACAACCTTTTCCCTGTTTTGTGTTTATTCAGATAATTAGGGACATTTACTTGGGAAAATAAAAAGTAGGTCTTGGTGGCGCTGAATATTGGTTGATATGAAGCTTAAATTGTCAAAAGATTCGTTTCCCATCTGAACTTGCTAATAAAGCTTTTCGCGTCACTGGTTTCTGTACTGTCATTTATGTTATGACGTAGCCAGATAGAGAAAATTTGTGCCCTGATGAATGTTTAGTTTATTAGTGACACAACATTGCTCTCAGGAAGCTCTCCACTCCTATTCACAAGGACAACAGTCTACTAGTACCAAATTCTGGTTATGCAGTTGAACACATACGAGCACGATCAAGCACAACAGTGTTGATTGTTGGTGTGTCTCGTGTGAAGAAGGTCTCTTCCTTGGTTACCTGTGTTAGTTCGTGCTTGGTGCCTTATCATTGTAGAAGTTTTCCGGCCAGCATTAGTATTGCGGAGACATTTCACGTTGTGGATTCTTGTCAAAAAAACTGTTCTAGTTTATTAAAGGACCAACCTTTAACTGAAGATACTCGACAGGATAATCTTTCCAATCTGGCAAAGAATTCTAACTCTGAGAATGAAAGGGAAATGCAAAGAAGAAAAAGGATTGGACTAGCAAATAAAGGAAAAGTCCCATGGAACAAAGGCAGAAAACACAGTGAAGGTACCATGTTTAACTCCTTGACAGCATTAGAAATATTTCTCCTTCAAGCTTTTGTCACTCTAAATTCTCTTACTACATATGCAGAGACACGGGAGATAATCAGCCGAAGGACAAAAGAAGCCTTGAGAGATCCCAAGGTGAAGTCATGTAAGAACCTACTAATTTAGAAAATATTTATTACTTCATGATTACAGTCTGCCAATAAAGTATGTGTTTGACATCAGATGGCTGCTCCTCTGGTCATACTGTTACATTTTGCACTAACTCTTCCCGTATATTATTAGCAGCAAAGGTCCGTGAAACCACATTCTTTTACTGCTATAATTTTCTGTAACATTTTCCTTCTCCGTAAAAATTATCAGGTAAGAGCGAAAATGTCTGAATGCCCTCGCTCGCTTAGGTACTTTCTATTTTCTCTCTCTCTCTAAATAGTCAATTTGCTTTTTTGATACTTATGCAGTATATTTGCTTTTTTTTTCTCTTCTTTAAATTTAAAATGCAGATTATACAAGTATGAAATTTGTTGTGCATTATTCCCAAACTTGTAGTCCAATATAGTCAGGAGCTGCTAAAATCCTGGAACGCTACTTCAGGTGAATAGTCATTAGGCACCAGTATTGTGCTTTCTTGTCTTTGACTGGATTAAAGATGTAATTCTTTTGTTATCCGGTGGTTGACAAACTTTCTTCTTAATTTAACATGTGGCTACATATAAGAGCTAGAACCTGCCATAGAAAGATTGTGAATGGCCTATAGCTGCAGTTGACTCACCCAAGAGAACTAATTGAATGTATGGTGCAACTTTGCATGATTTATATTCAGCTTAACGTGTTCTAGTGCCTACAATTTTATGTAAGATCCACTGCCAAGATATTTCATAACTTAGACCTTTTGAATTGAGATGCATCATTCACATCACAAATACTTTGTTTCTCCATTTTTCAATTACCCTGTTTTTCCTTGTATTTGACCCCAAAATTCACCCTTTTCATACACAGCATGAGCTCTCTAACTGTTTGTACCATTGCATGGATGCTTGACATACCATGTTCAACATTGACACTTAAGACTCTTGAGCTTGGGAGATTTAGAACTAAAGTGTTATTCTGTTTTGCAGTAATCAGACTAAGACAAGAATAAGCAGGTCACTGCAGAAGCTGTGGGGACAACGTTTGAAATGGAAAAGGTCAGAGGAAAAACTTTTGCAGTTATGGGCTGAAAGCATTGCTAGAGTTGCTAAGACAGGGGGTAGTGACCAACAAGAACTAGATTGGGATAGCTACGAGAAGATGAAAAGAGCAATAGCTCTCCAACATCTTGAGCGTGCAGCACAAATGGCAAAGGAAAAGGAAATGGCACATGTACTAGCAGAAAGAGCAGCAAAGGAAAGAGATGAAAGAAAGAAAATACTTGCTCAAAGGAAAAGGGAACTAGCGCAGAAGGCAAAAGTTAGAAAAAGGAAAAGGTCAAAGGAAGAGAGAGAAGAATTTGCTGCCAATCAAGAATCTAAATTGAAGGCAAAACTGACGAAGGTACAAACCTTTGAAACCCCACGTGAATGAAGCTAGATATAGTTTTAATTTTGTTCTCTAGACATGAATTTGCCAAAAATAAATGACAATTCGTTTGCACTTTAGGTTTTGAAAAGGACACCACTCTATGCCTTCGTACGGTGCTGATGTTTTAGTTACTGATACATTTTGCTGTTTAGAAGAATTTAAATGAGGGGTTCATAATTTAGTACATATGTTGCATTTAGGAGCAGATTATTTGTACTGATTTGTTTCCTTTGAAGAGGACCCATGCTTTGGAGTTACCTATGATGAACTCTCTAGTTGGGTTGTATCAAATTTCAGTCAGAACTGGATGCTGTTGTCTGTACTCTTTTTCTTTTTGTTTCAGATCTTAGATCGTGTTATCAGTGTAGTGGTTCATAGAGGTTGTTTTGGCTGTTTTCAGATCCACAAACTGAAACCTGCTATCAGTCATTTCAGCAGTCATCACCAACGAACCTGGAAGAACGTGGATGTAGGAAAGTTGGATGCATTGTTCACAAGAACAGAACAACACCAAGTCTCTCTAGCGGATCAAATCCGTCTAGCCAAGATCAAAAGAGCTGAATCTGCAACTCAAGACAACTCCGAAATTAATTCCTGGTTACAGACCAAAGCAGAGGGTTGGTAGAATAAACTAAGATCCTAATCAGTCAATGAGAATGGAGCACTTTACGCATTATAAATATGATCTTTAGCTCAATATATGAATGTTGTCATTCTCCAATAAGTGAACATGAAAATGAAATAGATTACTGTAATCTTTTAGAATTCTGCTTTGTAACCGACAATTCTCATTCTGAATTAGGGGTTAGAGTGCGTTATATTCCTGGCTGACTCATTCCCATGTCCCAACCCGCTCCCTATTTTTGCTCCATTTGATTTGTTCCCGCCGCTCTCCCTATTTTTCTCCATATTTCTCAGAGAAGCAGGAACTGCGAGCAGTTAAATTACTGAATTAAGGTGGTAAAGAAATCGACAAAGAAGGGGAACTCATTTCCATTGTCAATGTTTAACTCTGTTTTTACCAACTTTTAATATAACCTAAGATAAGAGGAGACATGGACACGTCACTGGTTTAACATCCTCTCTCCACCAGTAACCTCTCCATTGATATACAGAACTCTCGTGAACAGCTGGTAAGCCATGTTGGACAAGTATGCAGATAGCTTAGCGCTTCAGTAACATTCTGCGCTGTATTTCGAATTTCAGATCATGATGAGAAACTAATATTGGTTAAACAAGCATGATAGGCTAACAAGTTTCACCTGAGCTCCCACGGACATGAAAAATACAGGTTTGGGTAACTTGCCTGCCAATGATATACCAATTGTACATCACATTCAAGGCAGCAGGAGCAAAATATTCTTGCCTCTCCTCCCAACTGTTATACCACTTCCATTCAACCAAAAATAAACATATCACCAAACTAAACATCCATCTCACTGGTTACCATATAAGCTTAGGCTTTCAAGACAAAATCCTAAAGATAACAAATTTCATTTACATCCAGTCTGCCTATTGATAGTTTTGAGGCGGTGGAATATCCCTTCCAGGCATGTTCTGGTTCTGGTAAGGATTTCCACCAGCCACGTTTGGTGCATAATTGTTCTGATTCGGCCCAGGACCAGGTTGATAAGGTGCTCCTCCACTCTTCGGTGCATTATCATATTGGAAATTTTCTGCATTGTTTGGCACACCTCCCATGTTGTGCTGATTTCCGCCCATATAGCTTGATGGGGGCTGTTGTCCCCCATAGTTTGGTGGCTGTTGTCCCCCATAGTGTGGTGGCTGCTGTCCCATGTTGTAGTTTGGTGGCTGTTGTCCCATGTTGTAGGATGGTGGCTGTTGTCCCATGTTGTAGTTTGACGGTTGCTGTCCCATGTAGCCCGGTGCTTGTTGTCCTCCCATGTTATTGGATGGCATGCCACCGAGGTTGTTGGGTGGCATGCCACCCCTATTGGGTGCACCACCTCCCATGTTATTGGGGGGTATGTCCCCTGTATTGGTGGGACCAAAGTTCCTAGGCCCTCCAGGCCCCCCTTGGCCCATGTTTCTTCTCTCAAAGTTTCTGCTACGGTCATGGTTGCGTGGTCTGTCATTGCGTCTATTTCGCTCATTTGCCCGAGCATTGTTTCTCACCCACTCCTCATGATACTTGGGGTCATATGGAACAGCCTGACCATTAATGAAAGGTTCCCCTGCAATATCCAGTAGCATTGGCAGTTTAACATTATAAACAGGTAAACATTAATGTAACAGGCAAACCAGGATGCAGCATGAATGGACAAGGTAACAGATCATGCAGATGCTCAATGAGTCCAAAGCATCGTAGCAGTTGGATGGTAAATGGTTAAAAATATGTTTATCTATCAGAAACCAAGCAAGCAAGCTTGAATCAGAAGAGCAAAGCATCCCAAACTCACAAATCATCAAAATCATAGTAGCAGGACATATGTAGGTGAAATGAAATAGAAACCAAGAAAACAAGTTGGGACTGCTGAATTGTCACATCACAGCAGAGCAGTATCAAACAGCTGGAGCAAACTTGCTGTCACAAGGAACTAAATTTGCAAATAACACTAGAAGAAAAGCACATATATAACTTGAATAGATCGAACCATGCATGCCAAAAGTAATCATAGGGAAGTAACTCTTGAATAGATCAAACCAACTAGCAGAGAAAGTCTAAGTATAGCAGTCACTTCAAATAATTGTTTTCCAAACTACTAGTAAATGTAAAAGGTAAAATTAAAAGAAACCAGATAAGAAAATAGTTTAAGGAAAGAAAATAGAAAAGAAAATCATTCCCTCACAAGTCAGTTAATTCAATAACATAATAATCAACCAAACTGCCAAAAGAACAAAGTTTCACTGTTGAAGATTCAAATGGCTCAGCAACCAAACACAGACACTAGTACCTCCATAATCCTTGTTCCTAACGTCCAAGTAAGAATCTGGAAGGACCCAGCGGACACGAGGCAGTTCTACACATGAACAAAAGAAAGAAAATGCTTAGGAATTAGATTCTTTCTCAAATTTTGGCAACAAAATTGCTAAGGATACCATATTCATCAAAGCTTAACAAGAAGCCACATAATTCAGTTACCTTTCAGCTTATAAGAAAGCTCTTCAGACACAAGGGCTCCAAATGCAAAGTAGTGTCTAGTGGAGACTGAATAGATCTTCATTCTTGCTTCCTCCTCACTGTAACAACAAGTGCAAGTAAATAACCACCAAAATGAAATGCTAGCCAATTGAAAATTCAATTATTTCCAATTGTACCAATCACTGAAATACCATATGAGGGTAGATTTGCTCAATCCACAAACAGATACCCGAAAACAGAAGCGTATCTAACACAGACAATGGGCTTGTTTGAATGAATTTTCAGATAATCACACAGACCAAGATATTCTATGGGCCACATAGGTTGGTGGCACATACACCAAAAAGCATAGGCACTCCTACACACTAATCCATGTGGCACAAACCTAAGGACACTCCTCAATGAGGGCAACCTAGTCTAGGATTATCCCATAAAACATAGTAGAAATTTCACTATCATCAGTGTTCTAGAGCAGTTCCTCATTTTTTAAATGTTAGTTGCAATTTTTTAATGGCTAAACAGATACACATTATCCGTCAGAAATTTGTACAACAGTAAAGAAGAACAGGCTACGTTACTGGGAAAAAGAAAGATAATAAGCCCCAAAAGTATGTATCTAATTTAGCATTACAAACAGCAAGAACTACACCACCCTTCAGTCAATGTCCCTTGGACTCCATACTCCAGAAATGCCCATCGGATGAAAAAATTTCACAATCAATGTCATCAGAACTTCAGAGTCAAGTGTCTCCAAACATCTTAAGCAATTAAACAAAGACAACCAACCGAAATCATTTCCAATCCTAGTTTCTCCTGAAAGACATCACTTTTAATTGTCCATGGCTCATCGGAAACAATAAAGTCAAAAATTTTCCTAAACTAATAGCTATAACTCTCCTACTTTAAATTTCCGACGACATGCAAAAAGCGATAATAGACCTCGTCGTTCATATTAAATATAAAATGACGCTTATGAGAATCCATTACTATTAATTTAATATAATATATAATAGGAGGCAACTTTATGCTAAAAAAGAAAAAAAAAAAACAGAAGTATATGCTTTAGATCAACATACATCTATGGAGTTTTGAAAAATCTAAACATCTCAGACCTAGATATAGAGGTCGGAGTTTCTCGAAAATCTACTAATAAAATAAATACTGAGTATCTATCAAACACTCACAAACTAATACTAACTTCAGTTAAACGAAAAAAAAAATTTAACAAACAAGTAATTCAATTCAGAAAATTCTCGTCACAAACCTTCCAACAACTTCTGCTAGGGTTTTGATATAGCTATCGATGATCTCATCTCTGGTGGGATCCCCTTCAGGCTTCTCCATAACCACAAGCCAGTGTTCAAAATCACATCCATCAAGCAAAATCGTCTCTTTAGGTGGGCGATTGGACCAGTTAGGGTTTGGGTCGTTGAGAGACGACGATGTGTGACGAGTCGCAAAACCTCGAAGGCCAGTCGCGACAGAGGTGCTGCTGCGGAGGCTGCTCGCGACGGCGACGAGAGGGCGGAGACGGAGAAGGGAGAAGGAGGAAGCGGTAGTGGACAGAGATTGCGAAGGTTAGATAGAGAAAGTGAAGCGAAGGACCGAGAGAAGAAGGAAGTTAGGGTTTGTTTGGTGGGAGTGAGTAGAGACGACCGAGTGAAGATCCGAGTTGCCATTTCTGTAGAAGCCCTCAACTCAGCGGAAACGAAGAGAGTGAGATAAGGAGAAAGGGTATGAGAGGGGGAAACAATGGTTTAGGGTTTTGTTATTTATATAGAGCGAGAATTCTCAGATTGCCCCTGGACTTTGACAAAATGACATAAATATCTTCTTTTTTTTATTTCTCTTTCTGTTGCTTTTGTTTACACGTGTGAGTTGAAAAGTTCTTGAAGTTTTCCCAAATTAAAAATGACTTTTTATTTTCACAACACAATTAGAATTTAGAAGTATGATATCTGAGGTAAAAAAATAATTAAAAAAATATGTTCACGGAAAGTTCTAAATATTTTTGTAGAGTAAAATGGCAATCCAGCCAAGATATAAATTAGATTTTTTGGATCAGCACCAATTGGTTCTGTTACAAGTAAATAGACACTACTCACAAGTCATTAACCTTCCCTATCAGGTGAATACTCATCCCTCTTAAGCCACAAGGCAATAATAAGGAAGACAATTAGACAGATATCAACAACATCAGCAGTTTGCTTGGGAGGGAGGGAGGGAGAACAAATGGACGGGAAACATTAGCTGGGAGTATAATGCGTTGCTTGTCACTCAAAAGTCTACAATAACACAAGAATCATTATCATCCAATGCAGGGGCCAGAGCTTACAACATCCATTTCAAGCAACAAGCAAAGTTTAGTAGTCTACTACTGGAAATCATCCACAAACTCAGACAAGATTGTCATCAGTAAACGTCTAATATATACACAGAAGTCCTTCAAAAATTACAATTGTAGCGCAAAGGATAACGTCGATGCAACATCCTTTGGAGCCATCTCCTACGCGGTTCTGCTGGCAAGCATATAAAACACTCTCTCTCACCATCATCCTTGAGTAGTTCAAAAGCATCTAGGTACATTTCGCTGGATTGTGGAATATCTTCCATTTCATTCAGGCACCTTAGAGCAGCAGCAATGGAGTAATCAGGAGCAGTAACAGCTAAACTAGATTTGATGGAACTACCGTTTGGCATCCTTTCAGTTGTGAGATCAACAAGTTTACTTACACAGGCACGCAACTCAGTCATCCATGAATCTCCTCTCGATTGACGTTTTAAAGCAGATTGTTGAGGATATTTGACACTTACAGGTGGTGATGGTTGGCCTACATAATCATCCTCCAAGACTTCACGAGTTTGACGTTCAAGATCTTCTAAACCCGCTGATAACAACTCATCCCGCATATCAACGGATTCATGCCCAGCCTGGTCCAATCCTTGGTTAAATTTCCACGACGTCATGTTATTTCTTGGCTCTGAGCTCCCTCTCATATAATTTAAAATGGTTGGCGGCCTATCTTTCTTCCCTCTATTATACACGGGACATATTCCTTCTGTTATGTGACGAAGTAGATGGGTTGTCCCACTTCTACTCGAACATGTAAAGAGCTTGTTGCAATGATTGCACTGGCATTTTTCATACGTTCCATCCTCCTTTATGAGTTTGGTGAAATGCTCCCAAGCTTTAGATCTTAACTTTACTTCTCTTTTCCGTTTTTCTCCAGTGCTTGCTTCAGATAGGTCGTTGACATCCACAGAGAGCTCATTATTTGCATCTGACATCTAATCGAAAGAATTCAACAAATCACAAATATAGTTTAAGATGTTCAGTAGAACCACTGAACAAGAAAAAAGCGAAGCAGCTTAATGTCCATGCTAGTACGCTTGTAGTATATGATACCTCAACTTCACACAGTCCTTTAAAATGCAAACATATAGCCTAGCTTTGATGAGTTGATCCAAAAAGAAACCAGGTTTCTGATGCATGTTGTGACCAACTAACTAGTAAGGCCAACCACCATGTTTTGACCAAACTCAGCCCGGAATAGAATGCACAATGTCAAAGCATTTTCACTTTCTGTTTTAACATCAGCACAAAAGCAATCTTTTTAATCTAGGACGTATAAATTGCAGAGATCCCTTTTGTGATAACTACGTGGTTAACAGTTGCGGGCATGCAAATTTCTGTTGAGTTAAGACTAGCATAACTACATATAGACCAAATAACACACTTCAGCAAGTTATGGTTAAAATCTATTTCAACATGATAACCTATGATTTGTCTTCAACTTGACATTCTATAAGCTATACAAAGACATTCCAAAAAAGGCATAAAAGAAAGAAAGAAATCCTCTCATTTTTCATTTTTCTTCTATTCTAAGACTGTACAGCTGCAATTTTCCTAACCTGCAGAACACAGAAACTAAAGGCTACCACAAAATAAGCTAGACCATAAATAAATAAATAAATAAATAAAGTGGGACAAAAGAAGCTATCTTTTCTGATTTTTAAGGTGATCATGCTTAGAAGGATGAGCAATCAGCAGCACAAAAATTGCCCTAATTTTTCTCCAACAATAGTGATTGCATGATAAAAGATTGCCGAACATTTGAACAAAATAAAGAAATTGAAACAAAATAAAGCTCGACCGAAGCTAAAAATGAAAGGGCGAAGCACTTGCCGGAGTAGGAGGAGAAGCCACCGCAGCAGCCTGCCGCCACCGAGGTCAATCCGGGAGGACTGGTACAGATACGTTGGGTGGTAGCAAATGCTAACGATTAAACTAGAATCTGGAAACCCTAGTTGAAGATCATTGATTGGAACGGGCCCATTTTGGGCTGAAATGAGTTGCTGTGATATGATTTTGTGGGCCTAATTCCAAGTTCGGGCTTCAAAACCATCGTTGGAATCGGCCCGGCTCGCCCAAACATTCTTTTCTTCTCGTCCATCCTTTTTATTTTCTTCCTCTCATTCTGTCGGCCCAATAATGCAACATCAGATCACGCTAGCAATCAGCTTAGAGCCGTGAGCCGTAGCAGTGCCTGGAACCACGACTTCAGTCACACTAGCGTGTAGGAAAGGGAAGAGTCTTGAATCTTTTGATTAGGCCTCACGCCTTCAGCCAATAGTAAAGCTGTAAAAGTAAGAGGAATTGCCTTTGAGTAATTTAATCAATTTGTAATCTTCTCTGCATGTCATGCAAAACCCAAACTTTTATTGGTTTTAGAATTGAGTTTTTTGCCAAAATAACACTCTTGCTAAAAAATATTCCCAATGTGATTCACTTTCAAATTTTATTCCCATAATGATGTTATTATTGACATATAGTTATCTTGATTGCCATATAAGATAACAAGAAAGGAAAGTTCTAATGTAGTTTATAGTTTCAAACATAAACTAAAAATTTTAATTTTTTTTATTATAGAGGCACAAGAAGATTGCATAACTTTTATAATTTCCTTATAATTATTTAAAATAATTTCTACCATTATTGACCTTGCTATTATTGGTCTTTGATTTTTTTTTTAAATGTATCAAACCTATTGCATATATTTTTTCAAAAAATAAATCTTAAAAATACAAAAATTGCAACGAAAATTGTAAGCAATTACAAAAACTTCAAGGTTGTCATATTTGTTATGTTATCCTTCCTACTCGTTGAAAAGACTAGAGAATAATTTTCATTTGCCTTGAGATTATCGACTCGAGAAACATATTTTTTTAGACACTATTAATATAAATATTAGTTTCTTCGAATTCCGTTTGACAAGAGAAAGATAACCAAAGAAAAAAAATGCAGGAAGGTATAGGGAGAAAATTGGAGAAGATATTAGATGAGAAAGAGAAATAAAGGACGCATTTATCTCCATCGTGGCACATATGTAGCTTAAGTGACAGAAAAAAGATCATAAAGGTAATAAATTTTAAAATTAGGTTACTTTGGATATAGGTTTTGGAAGAAAAGTATTTTGGCAATAAATTCTTTAGATTTAGAAATGCGATTTATATAAAAATATATATAGTTACCAATTACTTCAGAGAAATTGGAAATGCCATTTAAATTTAAAGTCGTGTTATGTGGCATGATCTGAATATGCTAGTGTATAAAAAATTTACCCAAAGATAAAAAGGGGTAGTAAAAAAATTGGTGATTTTTAAAGGGTAAAGCTTTCGTTACCTTTGCATATGCATAGGAAAAAGTTTATAGTAAAACTCTTCTTGGGCTTTTGTTAATGGCTAGTTTGTCTTGGCAAATTTTAAACCATAGGTTCGTAAGTTTTACCTAAGGGTAGACTAGAGTTTGGAAATGGTTAATAGGACTGCTAATGGACTTGAGCGGCATGGCATGGCCACAATGTCAATTTTCTAGGTGTAGCGTACCACATTTTTATTCGGCCAATTCTTTTGCCAGACTTTTCTGAAAATTCCTAATAAGATTTGCTTTTATTTTTATTAAAAAGGAAAAGAAAAAAAAGTTCAAAAATTAAGTGACCAATATTCTTCACCTAAAATTAAGTGATCACATTCTTCTCAGTTATTTCTAAGGCAGTAGCTTGAACAGAGAAATTAAAGTAGATCAAGTGACCATGTTCTTCATCTAAAAGGCCAGGTGTTTAGGAGAGTTGTGAAAGTCTGGGAAACTGCAGGAAGCACAAGAAATTTGCAGGTTTGTGAATATCTAAAAGGGTAGGTCAATCTCAATGTTTTGGCATGGCAGAAGAGATGGGTTTGAATCATATGTTACAAGTTACTAATGTCTAACTATGGGCAAGAAAAAGGGCCAAAGACTACCAAACAAGGAATACCTTTTGCCAATTCTAGCATTAGTTAAGTGTAAATACGACGCTTAAAATATTGCAAAGCTAGCAGTTAGAGAAGATTTGATGAGACAACCAACAACAACCCTGCATGGTCAACTTATTGTTTACCTGCAAATGCAAAGACTCCAGGAGCAAAACTTGTTTTCTTTTCTCTCCTGCTTTCTAGTTTCTTTGATACTTTCCAAGTCTTCAAGCTACAACACTTTGCTTCTGATCAGAAGAAAGAAGAACAAGTTAAAGAACACAAATTTTTAACTCCAGTGCTGATTTTTGTTAAGCCTTTATACCAATAATAGAACTAACTGCTGGCTCCTAAGTTAACTTGTAAAGGAATATAAAGTTTGGTGCGTTAGCTCATCTTTCCTTGCTGCTTTCTTTACCAATGCCGCCTTCTTTCTAGCTTTCGCTTCCCCACTCTCACTTCTGCTCTTTCCCTATGGAATTGCCTATCCGGACACCAGATTCTATTGGTCGGAGAGCTTCATACATCATTGAGACCAAAAATCTGTCCTACAAACTTCTCAGTCCATGTAATGAGTTCAGTCTTTTATGTTGCAAGAATCCCAGGAAAGCTGCCAAGTTCATTTTGAAGGATGTAAATTGTGAAGCAAGGCCAGGGGAGATGACTGCAATAGCTGGCCCAAGTGGGGCCGGAAAAACTACACTTCTTGAAATCCTCGGTGGAGAAATATCACCAAGAAAGGTATCCGGAAAAGTATTGGTTAATGGTTGTTCAATACATCCAGAGTTTTTTCGCAGAATATGCGGGTTTGTCACCCAAGATGATGCACTGTTTCCATTGCTTTCTGTTGAAGAAACTCTCATGTATAGTGCTCTTCTTCGGCTATCAGGTGGGAAAAAGGAGGCCATCAGCAGAGTTAAAGTGCTGATAAAGGAACTTGGGCTGGACCATGTAGCTGGTTCCAAGATCGGGGAAGGATCAAATCACGGGATTTCAGGTGGCGAAAGGAGAAGAGTGTCAATTGGAGTTGAATTAGTTCATGATCCATCTGTCATTTTAATCGATGAACCAACTTCAGGGCTGGATTCAGCTTCTGCACTTCAGGTGATTACATTGCTCACACAAATAGCTAATAAAGAAGGTAAGACAGTTATCCTAACCATACATCAACCTGGATTCAGAATCTTGGAGTTGATCAATCGCCTTGTTTTGCTTTCAAATGGACATGTCGTCCATAATGGTTCATTAAAGCTTCTTGAACAGCGGCTTAAAGATTGTGGTTATTGCATTCCTCCACGCATCAATGTGCTTGAATTTGCCATTGAAGTCCCAAGCTGTATCATAATACAAAGTTCAGAACAAGCTTCCAAATCTCTTGATGGCTCATTCTTTCCCAAGGATATGGTTGTAACTGAAGGAAGGTACAATAAAGATGATAGTTGTGTGAGAAATTTAAACAACTTTGGGGTCAAGCGCCTTTCCTGCTCAAATTCTCACTTGGAGGAGATTTTCATCCTTGGAGAAAGGTTTTGCAAAAACATATTCAGAACGAAACAACTCTTTGCAGCACGGATAATGCAAGCGTTGACAGCAGGACTCATAATTGGGACCATTTTCATGAATGTCAGAAATGATCAAAGGCAGATTGCCTTACAAACTCGGATAGGATTTTTTGCTTTCACTCTAACCTTCTTACTATCTTCCACAACTGAAGGCCTACCAATTTTCTTGCAAGAGCGAAGAATTTTTATGAGAGAAACTACAAGAGGAGCATATAGGGTATCTTCTTACGTTATTTCAAACACCTTTGTCTTCCTTCCTTTTCTTTTAATGGTTGGTCTTCTCTACACAACTCCAGTTTACTGGCTAGTTGGTCTGCGGCAAAACATTGATGGCTTCCTCTACTTTGCCTTGGTGGTTTGGATGGTTGTGTTGATGTCAAATGCCTTGACAGCATGCTTCAGTGCACTGGTCCCAAATTTCATCATGGGAACATCTATTATTGCAGGATTAATGGGGTCTTTCTTTCTTTTTTCTGGGTATTTTATCTCAAAGGAGAATATACCCAATTATTGGATCTTTATGCACTATATAAGCTTGTTTAAATACCCATTTGAATGCTTTATGATAAACGAGTATGGAGGGAAAGGAGGGAGAAGATGCTTAGAACGTGAAAGAGGGGAATGCAGTTTATATGCATATGAATTCCTGAGACAAGAAGGTCTGCAAGAGTCGCATAAGTGGAGCAATTTATTGATCATGTTGGCTTTTGTCATCGGCTATAGAGTTCTATGTTTTCTGATCTTGTGGTGCAAATGTTACAGATCCAGAAACTAGGCCTTTTCCATTTCCTAAATGAATGTTTGTAGAAATCATATATTGTTTCGATAGAGTTCAATAATTTATGGACAGATAATTTAATTGTTCATGTTTTTACCAGAAATTTTCTGAGATATTGTCAGTTTAGCATAGTATAACAGCACCCTTTTTGCATATGTAATAAACAAGAGACTGGATTGTTGGCTACTTCAAACAATTCATACTGGTAACCATTAAAGAGGAAGTGTTTAGCAGAAAAGGAGATCATAAATTTTATAACAGCAGCTGTCCCAATATGATGTGATCCGAATATCATCTGACACCTTAAAAGATGAATTTACTCTAAACAGAGTGAAGAGTTTGCAAATTTCCTGATGTTCATTTTAATAATTACAGCAAAAGAACTGAATGTACTCTAACAGAGAAACAAAGGCAAACCAAGTTACATCCTTCAACAAAGGTCCCCAAATGTCATGGTCAAAAATGGAGCAACAAATACAAGAATGGCAAAGAGTAGGCATCTACTTTCATATCAAATCATCACATAGTGCTTATGAATTATCATTTATCACCATATTTGTAACAACACCGTGCTTGCTCCTCCCTTCATCAATTTTGGGTTTCAGAGTTTAAAACTGATGAAAACTGCCGGAGATGAATCCATCCAAAAAGCACCCTTCACATTATCTTTACAAAATTTGTTGGATTGAAAACACCCAATGTTACACATCAAGAATCTAGTAACACCACTACCCCCACCCGTCCACCCACTCCCCCCCCCCCCCCCAAAAAAAAATAAGGGAAGAAAAAGAAGCCTTAACTAATGTACAGAGATTCAGTGCTCAAAACTGCAACCTAGAAGGATAAACAAAGCTGCTGTTTGAGTCTTCTAGCAGCTAACTGTCCCGGTCATCTATTGAAGTGTCCCGGTCATATATTGAAGAGAAACTCATGGAGGGATATGTCATGGTTGTGTTCTCAGAAGATGATGAATTTCCCTTCTTTCCAGAGCCAGCAGAGACTGTATAAGTTGTGGTACTGTTATGCCTCAGAATCATAAGCTCCTCTATAATCCCAGGTTTTGCTATCTGTTTTTCATCCCAATCTATCTCTCCAGTCAACATTTTCACCACGGTAGACATGGATGGCCGGTTTTTAGG
Source organism: Coffea eugenioides (assembly GCF_003713205.1). Taxonomy (NCBI): domain Eukaryota; kingdom Viridiplantae; phylum Streptophyta; class Magnoliopsida; order Gentianales; family Rubiaceae; genus Coffea; species Coffea eugenioides. Next base: position 47,787,286 of record NC_040039.1, on the reverse strand, counting down.
CACATCTTGGGTGCATAAAAGACTAATCTTCAGATACCTGGTAGCCTCATCAACATCAATATCCCCTCCCAAATCAGGATCAACCATTTGAACTAGCTCTCCTTTCTCAAAAAGAACCCACACCTGCAAATAAGAAGTCATTCAGGGAATGGAAAGGAGAACAAGGGAAAAAGGGAAGGCCAATTATCAGCAGAAATAACTAGACAAGAAAATGAATATGGAACTGCACACATGAAGAGTCAGTTTCCAATTGTTATTATTGTGAACTCCTACTTGAGATTTGAAACATTAAGCTGCATTCAAACATCATCATCTCATATATTAATTGTGGCCAAACAACATTTCATCTCTCCAATAGAGCCATCTGGCAAAAGAAAACATAGTGATCAGAAAAATGCCAACACGAACCACTAAGTTAATACACTTGTAGACCTTCTTGATACAACAAACACTTTCAAATCATGAGTGAGGTAGACACTTGCACATTCAACTATAAGGATGATAAGGAATTCAACTGGTAATACATGGTGGTTAAAGGTTGTGGAACGAGAGAGTATGGTGATTATATAATGCAAAGAGCGGTTTTACAACTATCCCGTCAAATAGATTACAGATGTCAGCTACTCCCCATGTTGATAAATAGTTCAGTGACTACTTTCACTTATCTCTCCTCAGTTGTCATGACCTGCTTGTTGACAGAAAATGAGCAAAGGCCCAGAATCAGGCTAAAAGGCATAGTTAATGGATAACAGATGAATCCAAAGGCATTCACTAGTAGCATCAAGACCATGCATTTTGCTATCATCAGCTATACCTAAAATGTGTGATTATATTACTTAGATATGTTTACATTGTAGAATGGGAAAAAAATGAAAAGGAAGGACAGATAGGTTGGCAACTTGAGTTTCAGTAGGAACTGCTTCATTATCTAATATTGGTTTATACTCATCATTTCAGGTTCTAAAAGGTGGAGGCTAGGTATCTTAATCCATTCTTCCATAGTAGACAAATTAGTACTCATCTACTCAGCACATCAGTTAATATCCTACTCATTTGTTTCTTGTAGCAAGAACTTCTTCAGATGGTAATTCAAAAATATATTCTACTTATAATAGTCCAAGGAATAAACCTCTCAGTATGAGCAAATGAAGAATTGCATACCTTTTCAAGAAGAAACTGTTCACCGACAGGCAACCGCTTGTTTGTGTTGCATCTACCACTGACAAGCTCCAAAAGGAGAACACCAAAGCTATATATATCAGCTTTCTGTGTCAACTGGCCTCGAATTGCATACTCAGGGGCCAAATAACCTCTAAGAACATGCAACAATGTAGAAATTATAAGTAAAAAATACATTAGACTTTGAGTCATATAGATTAATTGCATTTGTTGCAAACTCTTTGCTTTCTTTGTCCATTTTCTTCTGCAGTACATTATATGAGAGGAAGGAGTTTAGATATATACTGAAAATAAACTTACAGAGTCCCAGCAACGCGTGTGCTAATATGGGTTAAACTAGACGGAAAGAGCTTCGCTAGACCAAAATCTGAAATCTTTGGTGTAAGGTCTTTATCAAGAAGAATGTTGCTTGCTTTTATATCTCTATGTATAACAGGGGGTTGGGCTTCCTCATGGAGGAATGCAAGCCCTCGAGCAATCCCTATGCATATCTTAGTCCTCGTTTTCCAGCTAAATTGAATGCTGCTGCGGTGACCACCTATATATAATGAAATTTATAACCTACCTAAATCAAATAAAAATTACAGTTTTCGAAATGACAAGAGGCAATGAGTTACCAAGAAGAGTCTGAGCAAGGCTATTATTTTCAAGATAGCCATAGACCAATATCCTGTGGTCCCCTTCAGCACAACAGCCATGCAACTTTACCAGGTTTTCATGTTCTAGACCTGAAATTGTCACTATTTCCGTCAAGAACTCTCGTACGCCCTGAGTTGAATCAGCAGAAAGCACTTTTATAGCAGCCAGTGTTCCATCTTTTAGCCTCCCCTGACAATTAGTAGACAATTCAACTACATATCTCAAGCACCAGTAGCAAAGTAATTCCCCAAAGAAGGATGATATGAAACAAAAAGTATTACCTTATACACTGAACCAAACCCTCCTTTCCCAATTTTATTTACAGGACTGAAATCTTCAGTTGCAATTCGCAAATCTTCGTAGCTGTAGAGCCTAGCATTGTCTACATTTAAACCTTCTGTATAAATTTTGAAGCTACTCAGAACAGTTTCATGCATATAAAAAACGCATCATTGTATATAGTATATATGCCATAAAAACATGTTCAAGAGCTGTTGCAAGCATTTATTGAAGAAAGTGATCAAGAATTAAGAAATGTGAGCTCATCATTGAAGTCAAGAATTAACGAAGGACCATTATCATGCTTCAGACAACATGAATTTATCCAATTCGGTATCTGGATAATGGATTGGATGTTAAAGTACCAAGTGACTCTTCCAGAAACCCACCTTCCTCAAGTTCTATTGTTCCCCTAGTTGGAGAAGAAGCTTTTTGTTTGAAACAGAAAGTAAAACAACTCCCTGCACCCATCTCGTGTGCCAATTAAGAATTCGAATCAGAACAAACTACCTGTCAAGAACAACTGTGACAAATAAATTTGTAAAGTTTAGAACTTTGTCAAGTTCTGATCTGACATTACAGGTCAGGTAAAGATTTATATAAATTAAGATTACTATTTTGCTATCGATAACACATAGTGTAACTATAAGATAAGTGAAGCAGAAATGATCTCTTTGAAGGTACAAATTGAAGGAATAAAAAGAAAAGGAAACAGAAAGGCTTAAGTTCTAATTCTGAAATTGATCAAGAAGTGAATCCTAAGACCTCTCCTGAGAAGACCCTATCGGTATTACCAGGCCAAAGGCAACGTTTGCATCATCATTTAAAAGAGGAATTTGCGAGGCACAGTACCTCAGGACCAAGTCAAAGCCATCCGCAAGAACTAATATGCACCAATGACGAATGAAAACTACATAAATTCTCCGTAAAAGGGAACAAAAGGCATCATAGCACCTACACAAGCATTTACCATATTGTTTTGCGCATTGGTTTTAGAAAAGCAGGATTCAGCAAACACACATTAGATTATAATTACTGGTTACTGTTCATAATTCATATCCAATTGAGCCAGATTCAACAGGGCCAATCAGCTACCTTTGCAAAGACATCATAATAATAAATTATTTGCCAATAAGGATATAAATGACCTTTAAACTAGCTATAAGAATCACTGAAACCAAGGATAACATGCACTTATCAAGCTACAAACATAAGAATATGGTCTATAACAAGATTCACAGAAAAATTCACAATTCATCAAAGGTGCTTGACTAATCAAGCATGAAAAGGATTGAGAGAATCGCCGAAGTTCAGAGAAAAGCTATCCACTATTGCACATGCTAAAGAAGGCCCAAAAATATCTTCAAGAAACAAAGAGATGGAAAGCTCACCTTTACGGTACTATCTTGGTGAACCAGGAGAGAGCTGGTGCAGGAGAATTGTAATGGCTTAAACGTGGGCTGGGATGCTTTTATTTTCGCAAGACAGACTAAAATAAAATTAGAAATAGTCAAGTTTGAAGTTTCATTCCAGCATTTAGTTTTTACCTGGTCAGAGCCGTTAACTGATTTTGTTCTGTGCTCCAGTTCCAACTTCCAACTCCAGTTGTAGATTGGTAGGAACTCATTAATACACAAGAGCTGATGGGTTAATAGCTACGCGTAATTCTTGTCTTTGTTTTGTTTGGTTTCGAGGGAGACAGCAAATGAAAAAACGAGGAGAAAGGTAGGGATGGCAACGGGCGGGGTTGGGCCGGGGGGACCCCTCCCCCATCCCCCGTTCCCCGCTCCCCCCGCCCCGTCCCTGCCCGCCCTGCTTTTCCCGTGCTGTTCCCGCGGGACTAATAAAAATTTGTTATATAATTTTATTATGATTAAATTTTAGTAAATAATCAAGTACTAAAATATCAACACATCATCAAATTATTATTCGTTGTAATTTTACAATTGAAACTTATAAAAACAATCAAATAAAAATTATTTGAATACAATCCAACATGATGAAATAAATATAACTAAAGTAGTCAAATTTTCACTTTTGACACAAATACAATCACTAATTCATTATTGTGCTTGTGCTTTTTTTTAAAAAAAAATGTTATTGTATTAAGTGTAATTAGGGATTTAGTATAAATGTATTAGTAAATTTAGTATAACCAATTAATAATTTGTATTAGTACACATATATAATTATTAGTATAATTAATAATATCAATTATATTATATATATTAATAGACATTATATAATACATATAACTAAGAATATCATTATCATAAATTTGTAACTAATTAAATTATATATTATATATATAATTATATACATATAAATTTTATATATTTATTTTTTTAAAGCGGATGGCGGGGCGGGGGTACACTCCCCTGCCCTCCGCCCCCACCCCAATCCTTTCCCCATTAGTCCCCGCGGGCACCCGCCCCTATTGCCATCCTAGGAAGGGAGAGCCCATCTGAATAATTGTCACGACCAGCTCAATATAGTGAAGATTCTTTGCAATGACAATTCTACATTCGAAAAACAAATTGGGCCAATCTTAATTTATTGTCATTGCAACGATCGAACAAGTGCAGGCCAAGGTCAAGAGTTTCAACAGTGGAAATTCTGTACTCTAATGGTTATATAGTAGTAGTAAAAACCGAACAAAGGTAATCGCAAATGATTTACAGGCGAGAGCTGTCACGTGTAAAAGGGACAAGAATTTTAGACCATTGACCTTCAACATGAATGAATAACACGTGGTAGTTTTACGTTAGCAAAAAGTCGTAAGACAACACCGGTCAGCGAAGTGTTTGGATTGCAAAAAATTGTCACATATATCAAATCGTTACATATATCAAATCGTTACATTTTTAATTATTTTTTTATTTATATATATCAAACCATTACAGTAATTTTTATAAAAAATTACAAAGAAAATGCAATTCATACTCTTTCTTAATCATTCAACTCATCCTTCTCTCAAACTTTTCATTATCTAAACTTTGCTGCAAAATGGGTGATTTTTATTATATATAAAGCATGAGGAAGGAATTTCGTATTAAAATTTTGTGTGATTTTATTATTCTACTTTCACAAAAGCAAAAGTTTGCTAATAATAATTTTCATTTCTATTAATTTTTTATTTTAATTGTTTTCTTAATTTGCACGCCCATGAAGTGCGATTTTCCCGCTAGATTGATTGAAGCACGTTGTAAGGAATCAATTACTATATTTTTTGAACTTTTATACATATGCACGAAAGAAAAGGCACTTGATATTTAATTCAAGAAATTTCTGATAGACGTTGGAAAATACTACTACTTTTAGTCATAAAGATTAATAAGATCCCAATAATTTGCATGCACAATAAATTAATGACCAAACATTAGAGAATCCAACTCATTGCACGCAGACTAGCAGAGTTAAGGTACCAGAAACAAAAACACACATTACATGTCCAAGAGTGCAAGTTTTCTTTGACAGCATCAAATTCTTGCTTTTTTTGTAGCCAATTTCTTTGTAGGTTAAAACAACGGAGGACCCAAAACCACAACAACAACAACGGGAATTTCTCGAGCTCATAATTTGTACATGGGGAAATTTGGCACGTGCAAGGTTTTTCTTTGGAAAATTCATAATTTTTTCCAAGATTCATTTGCTTAAATAACAAAATGTTATCCCTCAATCGAAATTTTAGAGACGGCATTCAGTCAGTGTCCATCTCCCGCGTGATCTTGCTGTTTTCCAAATCGGGAGAAGTAAAATTCGCTACATGAACAATTTTTGTGTTTTGACTAACAAGAAGAAGAAACGTCAAAACTCGTGTGCCCACCTCAGCTTCTCGCTGCAATCGGAAAGGGCAGAGCAACTTCAAAACGGAAAACGGTCTCAGAAGTCCCAAACCAGTGAAACCACTGTCCCAACCCCCAACACATCAACCATTGAAAAATGAATCTGGTTGTTGACTACTCCGACATTAAAGGCCCAAATGACAAATGCAACCAGCTCGTTTGACTGACTGCTTAAGCGCGTTGTAATCTTGGAACTTTAAAAACTAGTGCAAATGTTTTGACCTCTGATAACCAATATAAGCCATCCCATTGCAAAGACAACGTAAAAGCCAAAAGATACGAAAACTGAAAATCTCAGAACACCCAAGCTCCAAAATTTATTCTATATCATACACGTCTACATACACAAGGTCGATTAGTTCATCATCGGATTTCTTTGGGGAAGGGGACGAGAAAGGTCAGAGGGAATCCGGTTCCAAGCCCACTAACGAACAAAAACCAAGAACTTTGCAAGTTCTAGAGCCTTCTCGCGCCCAAAGAGCTTCTCTGTAATAGCAAAAGCGAACTCCAGTGAGGTTCCTGGCGCTCTACTAGTGATGAGATGGCCATCCACAACCACCCTGTTCTCTGCCTCGCTTGGATCAGTCAGTTTGTCGCACAGTGCAGGGAACGCAGTAGCCTTTTTACCCTGAAGAGAGCAAAAGACATCATATCAAGGTGAAAAAGAATACATACTTAAAACTGAGTAGGTATTAGTGACAAAAACGGACATGAAACTACCCGGTGCCGGGTAAACCAAATATTTTGACATCAGAATGGAAGCCTTCAAACTAAACAAGGTACACAAAGAAGAGACGAGGCTGATGGAAGCACTACAAATTTCGAGGCAAAATTTCAGGAATTCATGAATTTGTTGACTTCCAATATGCTTGAATTTTGGAGAAAAGCTTTATACTCCTTAGCTGCATATACCCAAATTGAACACTAAACACGCAGTGACGCATCTCAAAATGCTACCTTGAGCAAGCCATGTGGTTCCAAGACTAAAGCAGGGGAAGCACAGAATGCTCCATAAGGTCTATTAGATTCACGCTGCTTCTTCAGCAAATTAACCAAGTTTCCTGATTTCGCAAAGGCTTGCGCGCCACCAAGTCCTCCCTGAATATGTACAAAATGTTATAAAAATCAGACTGCATTTTCAGGTGCTGGTGGCTTTGATAGAACAAATGTAGCTCTCATACCGGCAACACAATAACATCATATGAGCCATTAACAACATCATCAAGGAGCACATCTGCAACGAGTTTCACTTTTCTAGAAGCCACAACTTCTAGTTTATCCTCAACAGATGCCACCAGAACTTCAGCATTTGTCCATCGGAGTACATCAATAATAATGAGAGCTTCCATTTCCTCAGTGCCATTAGCAATAGGTACAAGAATCTAAAAGGCAAAAAGAAGAGGAAAACTGGATGTAAGCACATGATTGTGCAAAACAAGTTAATGGCTGTCAATTGCATATTCAAAACAGTCATTGATTTTGAGTTCACAAAGAATACAAAGAGGTGGTTTGACACAAAAAGTCAAATTTTGGAATGTGAAAGGAAGAGAAGCAGTTTGGTTACCTCTAGAAGTAGGAAAAAATTTAACCTGAATAAGGTCTATGATAGTAGAACAAGTTGACATGAATTATCAGCCTAGACATACTGTGACAGAAAAGGCAAAGTATATAATCAACTATGCAACCTAACTGGCATGCCTTGGTAGATAAGGAATTATCACATCATAGGCCCCTCAATTTGTCATGGACATGCATGTGAGATTATTGGAGGTTGAACGAATTGAAGTACAAAAATAAACCTACATAGTGATTCAAGTCGAGGCAGGGGTATGATATCCTGGCTTGGATGAGATGTACCACTACAAAAAAGTATTAAGCAACAACCTACAAACCTAGACATAAATTACCTTAGGGGAGCCATCACATGTCCAATTGACTCGATTAAATTCAGCAAACACGAATTCAGCCCCGTGAATGGTGCGCATAACCTAGGAATAAACAGCTTGTGAGAAATGCTTATACAAAAATTATGCAAGAAGCTAATTATGTAAAAACAGCCGCACAGAATAGATAGATGCATCAGGAAAAGTAGTAAGCCAGATAATAACAAAATGGTCGATTGTGATCCTCTAGAGTCTATACTAAACATTAAAACGCCTTATGTCAGTGAGGAAAGGTAAGAGGCAAAGAAACGTGCCAATGGCCCAGAAACTTCTTTAGCTTTTTCCTTCCCAAATAATTGTTCAACTAGTGCAACGGCATACTCCATGGCTGTTCCAGGTCCTTGAGTCGTCACAACATTGCCATCCTGCTCAACTATTGAGTCGCTAACAATCGCAGCAGCGGCAGATAACTGCTCCCTGAATGATGGATAACAAGTTGCCTAGTCAAAAAAATCATTATCTGGTTAGAAGTTGATCACTAGATAGCACTATAACTTCATGGAATATCGTTCATCACCTTCTTCCCCTTCAATAGGCCCCATGAGCCAAGTGCAACAGCAGGAGATGCACATACTGCAGCATATAATCGGCCTTCTGAAGCCTGCTTTTTCACTATGCTTTCCAAAGTTTTATTATCTTTAAGCGTTGTTGCACCAGGCATTCCTCCCTATACCAAAAACAGATAAATGAAGAATAAATTAATTTGTCAGAAACAAATTCAATTTTCTCGACGAGAGGCCACTATAGTAATGAATCACTCAAATGAGACACCAAAATATAAATAGCTGTTTCTAACGGTATGTTTTAAGGATCAGTTTCAAAGTCGATTTTTAAAAAAAAAATAAAACCAACTATATTTGTATAAATTTCTAATAAAAATGTCAACTGGAGTAAAGGAGTCATTGAAATTAAGAAGCTCACTCATAAAGCTCTATGGTATTCCATTTTGATCACCACTTTTCATACAATTTCCTAATACCCCGCTCTCAACAGGGGGGAAACTTTAGAAAAATGGCAAATAAATAAGAAAACCAACACTGAAGGCCACCAAAAAACAGGGAAAAAAAAGCAATCAATAAACCAAAAAAAAAAAAACAATTTTAGTCCATACGGTATAAGCCAAAAACTTGTCGATACCGGAAGAGAAATGAGGTCGAAGACGTTATCCGCGCAGTCAGAAATCAAGGCATCGGCAACGATTTTAACTCCGCGGCAAGCCTCAATTTGCAGCTTCTTCTCCACCGAAGCTACCGTAACCTCCGCGCCAGCTCTCCTCAACACATCTATTGGCACCACCGCCTCCACTGGCTCGGTCCCATTAGCAATCGGCACCAAAACCTATCACCAAAAAGGCAGACAGACAAACAAAAAGCAAAAATCAAGCTCAAAAACGAATTCTAGTGGTAGAATTTTTTGTCAGCAGTGAAATTTTGAGTATGGTTCTTTGCCTTTTTGTTAACGGAAGCCATGACTGAGAACGAAAAGCGCTGCTTGTGAAGAGTGGGGAAAGTGAGGAATGAATAACACAAGTGCTTGGGAAGTTGAGCAACAGTCGCGAAGGACGACACGCGCGTGAGGTTGCGGGCCTCAAACGCCAACGCCTCCATTTCAATCAATCCCTTGTATTATATAGTATTACTGCAGCTGCTCTGCTGCTGCGTGACTCTGTGTAAATGTGACGAAGGCACCAGGGAAAGGTGCCGCTGGCTCGCGTCATTGTGATATTCGTGGCAAGCCTTTAGGACCACAGCGTGGGCAAGTATCATTTCAGGGATTGGTATTTCAATTTGGCCTCAAGAAATGTGATTCTAGTTCAGTCCTTAGCTCCATTATAGTTACTTTCTTGACCTACGATCTAACCGACCTTGCTTGTCCCCAAATAATAGGTGTATTTGCGTGCATAAATTATTTTAAATTTTTTTTATCATAAATATATTTTTTAATCACATTTTTATATTTTTAAATATTTTTACATTTCACATTTATCATATAATTAAAAGTGTTACAATAATCATTTTAAATAATACATACACGCACAATATATGAAGCAAAGACCGAAGAAAAAACATGGTGTTGACTATATTCATTCTTTTTTTTTTCTTTTTTCATCATTTACCAAGTTTTGGAAAGGTAGTTTTATCGATTTTTTTAGGCATAAGATGGCCTCTTTGTACAATTTTAGCTCTCAAACTCTTATGTATATAGTTAATAGCTTGAGTGTTTACAAGAATGAAAGTCAAATATCGTCTTTAAAATTTTTAAAAAGTACTTTAAAATTTACTCTAAAAAATAGTTTAAATTTTTTTAATATTTAAAAAAATCCCAAAATATATTCTAAAAACTCTTTTACTCTTAAATATACTATAAAAACTCTACTACAGTAAAATTTTTTAAAAATACCCCCAAAAACAGCTAATCCAAAAGGATTAGCGTTTGTGATTTTAATCCAAAAAATACCCCAAAAATGGTAACTTTACGTCCCTTATAAAATCAAGTCGATAAAATTTGGCTTTAACCTAAATTTCCGACCACTTTTTACCCTGAATTTATCACTAAATCCACACGTGGTCACTTTTTTGAAGCAAAAACGTTAGATCTCATTTGTAGTTAAACAGAAGATGATCCAATCAATGTTCATTTTTATCCCTAGAAGTAGAATTTGATCTAAACCATACTAGTAATTTTTTTCCTAAAAAAGTGTGATCTAATACATTTTATATTTTTTTTGTTACTAAAAAGTTGGGAGCCGACCTTTTGTATATAAAAAATAATTGCATGTGGGTCATGTGGTGATTTCAGGCTAAAAGGTCGTTGAAAATTTAAATTGAAACTAAATTTTACTAACTTGAATTTATAAATGACATAAAATTAACATTTTAAATAAAAAGACGAAAAAATTCGTCTCGCAAAATGTGAGATTTTCTCTTTAGTAAATTTGCTGTATCAATATCTATATTGCAATTGCAGAGGTCCTAAATCCCTTTGGTACTTGAGCAACTAGTCAAACAGGTTCCTTCCAAATAGACTTGTCGCCTCAATGCAAAATATATGAAACATTACAATTTTGAAAATTAAGAAACTAAAGACTTGTCTGATAAAGTTGATCTTTGAAACATAACTAAACAAATTGAATACTAAGAAAGTAAAAGATTTGCTTGATAAAGTTGACCTTTCAGAATGATCCTAACTGAGATTATAGACATTATTCATGCCTGTTACAGATGCTCTTTCATAATTTTCCGCTCGCGTAAAAGGAGAAAATTGACCGTACATATACATGTGTAACTTGGAGTTATGGAACTCTGAATATCCAAAACATGCATCATTTGGAGTTCTAGAGTGTGCGATGTACAGTATTTGCGGTTAAAGAATCGCAATGGACCAAAAAAAAAAAAAAAAGGTGTTTCTTCAAAAGTTAATCTTGATTTGTCTCTGAATTACTAGTAATAAGTCACCTGCTTTACACGTGATTATAGGGTCATAAAATATAATATCACTTATGTATATAAATATTTTTGTGAAATTTTATTGGTAACATCATAATTTAATATTTTCTTATTTTTATCTTCTTAATCTTTTTTTCGAGAAATGAAAATTTTGACAGATAAACCTAATCTCAGGAGAACTCCAAAAGCCGGTATCTTTTGGAGCCTCCCAGGGACTTATTAATCTTTTGGAGTCTCCCAGGGACTTATTAATCTTTTGGAGCCTTCTTAATCTTTATCTTCTTAATCAATTGTCCTAAAAATGTTGTTTTAAATTGAAAGAGATTGGAGGTATCCTTATTTTTAAAATTTTTTTTTTAGCTTTTCAAATGTTTTATCAACGTTATCATGCACTCGTAACGTTGTTATACTTAAACAATAGTAGTATTTAAATTTTTGTACACAAAACAATATTCTTAGATTAAAAAATATAAATGCACATCTCAAGTGTGGGAGCACCAACTGGCGTATATAAATACTTATAAAGTAAAGGTATAAACTATAATATCAAAATCTAGAAGAACATTTGCTTCAATGTATGAAGTACTAATAGTTATAAAATAAAGGTTTAAACAATAATACAAAATTCAGAATTTGTATATTTTCCAAACACTTGAAACTTCCTACCTTAAAATTTTGAGATATACTCAGCCTTGAAAATTTTAAGAATTTATGCACCAATTATTGTAGTCTTTGATTTCAACTTTTGACATTAAACATTATCATGATATATTAGGATTTATTAACTTGCTAACGAATAGAGAGAAAGAAGTGTAAATGGAGAGAAAGGTAGAGAAATGGAGGATGACAAAGTAACAAATAGTACTCGAGCTATTTTTTTTTTGTCAGAACTTTCATCTTACCGTTCAATCCAATCCTCCACAACCAGGACTCAACCTATTTAATAATCAACATAAAAAACTTTTGAAAATTTTTTATAATCGATGAAACGGGGCCATACGAACAAGTAATGATTGGCCATAATAAGTCAGATGAACACAAAAATTTAGACACGTAAACATGGGCTTTAATTTATAAATACTACAAAAATTGACCTATGCATAGCTTTCCATCATATTTAAGGTTATCTTGCTATGAGCTAGTAGTGGTCATTGGGTCCATGATCGATTGAGGAGCCTGATTTTCTGGTTTTGTAAGCAATAATTTCGATGGATTGAGATTATCTCCGAATTAATAAAGCTCCTCAGCCACCCTCTCGTAATAATAAAAATATATGCAAAATGTGACACTCGTTGTGTGACGCATTGGATGGTCGACACTTTCAGGGTTTTGACTGTTAATTATCTCCTCCATCATACTCCCTAAATATGATTTAATTCATTTTTCAAATAGCCATGCCAAAATCATTTACACAAAACACAAACGATAAAAGCTCCTTAGGACAAAGGGATTTGTGCAGGCATGGATTGGCCTTTTAGACCCCTCGGAAAGGTCATCTATAAGTAACAAATAGCAAAGTCACAAAGTGGGGCTATACGCCGAATGTAACTCCAATGTTTTAAGTTAACTATTGAGGTAGAATGTAACAAGCTCGAGAGTGAGTAATGGTAACTTTAAGAAAGATTTTGTTACCTTCAAAGGACGGAACAGGGGTATTGATAGGCAGAAAAATAGTACCGATTATTGGTATCTAACCCTCATACGATAGTCGACCTATCCCTATAGGACAACGGATGTCAATACGCCTGTTAAAGATCATATCAAATAGTTTTTGTTCTATTAATCTTGTCCTCCCAAACTTTCAGGGTTTTGACTGTTAATTATCTCCTCCATCATACTCCCTAAATATGATTTAATTCATTTTTCAAATAGCCATGCCAAAATCATTTACACAAAACACAAACGATAAAAGCTCCTTAGGACAAAGGGATTTGTGCAGGCATGGATTGGCCTTTTAGACCCCTCGGAAAGGTCATCTATAAGTAACAAATAGCAAAGTCACAAAGTGGGGCTATACGCCCAATGTAACTCCAATGTTTTAAGTTAACTATTGAGGTAGAATGTAACAAGCTCGAGAGTGAGTAATGGTAACTTTAAGAAAGATTTTGTTACCTTCAAAGGACGGAACAGGGGATATTGATAGGTAGAAAAATAGTACCGATTATTGGTATCCGACCCTCTTACGATAGCCGACCTATCCCTTTAGAACAACAGATGTCAATACGCCTGTTAAAGGTCATATCAAACAGTTTTTGTTCTATCAATCTTGTGCTACCAAACTTTCAGGGTTTTGACCGTTAATTGTCTCCTCCATCATACTCCCTAAATCTGATTTAATTCATTTTTCAAATATCCACCCCTAAATCATTTACACAAAACACAAACGATAAAAATTCCTTAGGACAATGGGATCCGTGCAGGCATGGATTGGCCTTTTAGACATCTTGATAAGATTACTCACTAGCAACAGAGAGCGGGGTCACAAAGCAGTTGTACCCCTGGTGTAACTTCGATGTTTAATTTAGCTATTGAAATAGAAAATAAGAAACTCAGGAGTAAGATAATGGTAAAATTTAAGAGACTCAGTCACCTTCAAAAAATGGAATGGGAGTATTGATAGGGAGAAAAATAGTACAGCTTGTTGGTATTCGAGCCTTCTACGATAGTTGATTTATTCCTATAGGACGGCAGATGTTAGATAGACCGGCTAAAGGTCATATCAAACAGTTTTTATCCTATTAATCTTGTCACACCATATTCGAACTGCCAGAAGCTCGAACTTCCCGAATGGCTAGAAAGGGAAAGAGCTGCCAAAAACGCTTCTCGCCAACTTGGAGCAAGCCAAGGAGGGTGTTCCAAGGTCCCACAGGATGCAAATAGACAAATTAGATTGGAGTGTTTTATTTTGTATTTATTGTCTTCATAATTCAAATTTAAGTAAATTTACAAATTTTTCCTGTTTAACTGCTACATTTATTTATCATCATAACAATAAAATAAATCTAATAATTAGAGAGAAGGGTATTTTGGACATAATAAAAAATTAAGACCACATCCAACTTTCATCATCTACCTAGACCCACGTACCCGCCCTACTTTTATAAGGAGTATAAATAGATATATATACTCATTGGGCTAATAATTTCTTCTTGTGCTTGGTCAAACTGAAACTCCAGTTTAACGGTTAGTGCAATTAACAAAACCCAACTTAGGCTCATTTCATCTTGAGTTTGGTCAAAATCAAATTCCAATAGGACATCCTAACATCTATTATCATGCCAAATGTTATCACTTTAACCATGTTACACAAACTTATGTATACGCAGGATCCAAGTCAAGCAGCCAAGGTAAATTGCGCCTAATATTCCAAGAGTAGATGTCATGTTGGCCCCAGATGTACATAATGGCCTTGGGGACAGGGCATGTTGGGTGAAATTCTCAATCTCTGCAGCTAGAAACGCCTTGAGAAAGTTCTGGCTCTAATTGGCTTGGATACCGAATTTGGCACCCCAAGAACAGTCCTCACAAGCTTAACATTCAAAGGAAATTGCAACAGAAAGATCAAATTCATGACAGTGGAAGTGAAACCACGAAATGCTTTTGGTGATGCAAGAAAATGCTCCCATCCATCTATTCCCATATCAAGTCACCCCTCTTATACAGTTTGTATGACCTAAATACATATCAAAAATCATATCCATAAATGACAACTAAAACTTGTGGATCCCTTTTTGTTCTTTTATTCAGTCAGGACATGTTTCTCTTGACAGAATTCTTTCACATAAACTGGGACTTATTATCCAAGCACAAGCAGTAGCAAACAACTTTACAAATATAGTCTCTTGCCACTCAGTTCAAAATTTCCCCTCCGAAAATAGCTCGCTTTTCCCAACAAATTCGGTCGATTTACAAGTAAGAGTATAAGCAAATTCCTGGTGGTTCAGATTCAGTATTTGGAACTTCACCGATCCGAAAGAATCTTTAGCAATTTTGACAAAAAAAAAAAAAAAAAAAAAAGAATCTTTAGCAATGACTAAGACATTAACCAGACAACCAAAATATCCCCAAGCTGATTAACAAATTCATGCATGCAACAGCCACATCTCAACATTCCTTTCTCCCCTGAATCAGAGTAGATTCAAATGAGCTAAAGAAGCCCTTAAAATACACTCCTTTCCACTAAATCTTCTATGCCAACTGGCCATAGCAGGTCAGCATGACAGTACAGGGGATACAGCAGTATTCATGGTTCAATATTTTCTCATCATGTCACTTGCAAATATCTATGCCAAAAGTCTGTCTATAAGGCCAACTACAACAGGAATTTGTTTTAGAGGTACACCAGAAAGCAGTAAAGCAAGTCATATGTAATAAACAATCCTATCAACCATGGTAAGACTAGAACTATGAAAATCTATTTCAAGAAAGGGAGCACAAAGGCCTTCAAATATATAAACAAATAAATATAAATATAAATTTATAAATATTTATAAATATAAATATTTATTTATTTATTTAAATATATAAATATATTTTAAACAAAATATATAAATATATTTATTTATTTGTATATATTTAAAGATTTATTTTTATTTATTTATTTAAACAATATATATATAAATATTTATAAATTTGTATATATTTATAAATTTGTATATATATATTTATATATATTTATAAATTTATATATATTCATATATATATTTATATATGTATATTAAATATATATTAATATACATATTATATTTATATATTATATTTATATTATATATATTAATATACATATTATAAAACAAAATTGAAATAAAAAATATTATATATATAAATAAATAAATATTAATATATAGAAACAGAGCCAGTATATATTTTTAAAAAATCCCAAAAAAATTATAAATTATAAAAATACTCAAAAATATATTTTAAAAACATCTCTAAAAACAATTCAAAAAACATCTACAGTAAAAGTTTTCATATACACAGTTACAGTAAAGTTTTTAAAAAATACCTCCAAAAACAGCTAATCCAAACGGAGCCAAATATTTTAGTGAATATAATAGAAAGTGTAACAAATTGTGACTACATAGGTGAAACATTTGTCATGGTCTATCATGGCTTTTAAATGCCAATTACAACATTTTTCCCCTAATGAGAGAATGGCGAACCACTGAGCTTGGCTCAGTGCCCATGTGGGTGGGACTTAAGTCTCTCTTTGGACTGTAGGTGGGAGTTCAAATTTCACTTGCAACCAAAAAAAAATTAAAAAATGGTATCAAAACACTCATTTGATCTAATAAGATCTGTGTCTCTGTTAATCCATAACACAAACTTCCTTAAACTCCCTCTTCCATATAGTTTAGGATATAATAGAAAAGAGAGAATGACATTTTTTGAAAACTGAGGATGAGATATTTTCAAATCTAATTTCTGAATCTCTAATTTTTGAATTTTAAATCTAATTCACTTGATGAAAACCTCCTCGATATTCATAAATCTAATTTTTGAATCTCTAATTTTTAAAATTGAGAATCTCTAATTTCTGAATTTTAAATCTAATTCACTTGACGAAGACCTCATCGATGTTCATTTCTTAAATGACTTGTGTAAGATGTTAATTCCCTTGAGATATTGTTGTTTCGGTGCTCATGCTCTGTCTAAGTTACATCAATTTGCAATTACAATAATTATAACATAGAGCCTACTTTGAACACTTTTTATTGTTTAGGTGTGATACCAACTTTGTTTTTTATTTTTTCTAGAGACTCGGTTGATAATTTTACTACTTTTGAGGGTTGAACTGAAATTAACGTTGGATGTTGCCACGTCACTTGGGACTGTGATCGAGATTACTATGGGGTTTGACCATGCGAAGAAGATCAGGAAACACTAGGCTAATGTCTGGCCCATTGCGTCAAATTGACTGGGCTTCCTCGTGTGGGCTTGAGCAAGGAGTCCGTGCAAGCAGGATAGAAGCGCTCTTTTTTTAAAATAAAAAAAAAATTATTAATAAGTAAAAGTTTTAAATTCAGACCTCTTACTCATCATTCCTTTCATTTCATCATCCAATCCAATTTTTTCCCTCTTCAAACTTGCTTGTTTCTAACTCACCATTGTGATGTTAACAAGGGGTTGTCGGTTCCAATCAAACATTTCAAGAAACAAGTAGACATAATTTATAGTCCTACACTAGAAACATAATTTTTTTTGGGCTACTTGTAATGATTTAGTAATACCCTACTTTACTAGCTCTCGAAGGCAAAATCATGAGCTTCACTAATATTATTGTCATTTGAGCGTATAATAGATCTGAAAATTTGGCAATATCTACGTTTGCATAAGTTTTTAAATAATTACTTTACACAAAATTTTGGGAACTGATACAATTGAGGATTAGGGGCAAGGTAAAAAAAGAAAGAAAGAAAGAAACCATAACCATTTATTGGAAGAAACTTTTGCTCTATTTTTTTTTTGTCAGACTTTTTCAAGTAAAACAATTAAATCTAATCCCAAAGTCTACCTCAAAAGCCGGCAACTCTTGAGGCAACCTTGTCAGACTTTTGCTCTATTATTTGACCCTTTTATGAGATTTACATCATGAAGTACTTTGTTATTAGTCATGATACATTTTTTTGCCCCCGTGAATTCAGTAAAGAAACTACCATATCCATGTGTGATGCAAACAACGGTACAAAATACAATCCTACTACACGATTATCTTAGTGCACTTTTGCACCGACCACCGAATCCAACCTGTCGCAATTCTTCACTAAATATAGTAAGCGAGAGTGAAGATTGATCATAAACTTTGAAAGTTGTAGCCGCCTGCAGCCTGCAACATGGATCCAACTAGTAGCAATTCAAATGAGCAGGTATAAGGTAAAAATATGGTTGAAAAATATGTTAATAAAATACGTAATTTTTTTTTTTTTAGAAAATCACAATCTAAAGTCAAAAGAATGAAATGTTGGCTTCTTTTTTTAAAAATAAACCTTTTCATCATAGTTTTAGGAATTCCCCCACCCCCCCAAAATTTTCTTTTCTTCACTATTTGGTCCTGGACTCTTTGGCCTGCCAGCAAGATGTTCGGTTGAGATTCAGGCTAATTACGTTTTTGCCTACAATGGATAATCCAATAGCTAGAGAAATGTAAATCCGGTTGCCACTGTTAGTAATATTACTAACGCGAGATATAATATATATATGTATAGTAAATATTTCATACACTGATGGTGTATACACTATTATCGTTTGATTTATAAAATGTGTGCAAATGTTGAATTTTAAATTCAAATTTTGTATAGTTGTTATTCATCCAACGCCGATAGTGTATATACTGTCACTGTTACTAACGTGAGATATAAAACAAGATGCATTCTATGTCAATTATAAATTCTCTTGAACCTCGAAATTTTTGTGTATTGCAATCTATCTATGCTTTTATTGTAAGAATGTAACTATATCTGATCTTTTTCTGGCCAAACCTTAGGAAATGTCATATGAGCTCAAATGATGCATTTCACTCAAAAAAAAAAAAAAGTGAAAGTAACTTCAGTAGCAATGCATCATCAACTACACTAACTAAACACTAAAGACAATGAAAGTACAAAAGCTCATGATAAAAGTAACCCTGATTAGTTAGCAACGTTCAGGGATTGAAGGGCAGTCAGTAAAAAGTAAAATTAATTTATCATAGTCATCAATTATTACAAGTACGTACTCCATAAAATTTCACTTTTATGGATTTGTTTTGTTTAGACATAATAAACGAACTAATGCATTGGTTAACTTTGTCACACTTATTTCATTTGTTTGCGGCAGTCGTTATTTAACACTGTTTTAACTTTCCACGCTGTACTCTTGTTACATATGAATAAGATTTTAACTTTAAAACTGTGTGTTTGGACAGAAGATTATTTGTTCAAATTTATTTGCTTACATCACCATTACAATTTTTAATACACCTTTTTATCTTCTCAATTATCTTTTTATCTCACACATATCACATCACAAAAAAGTGCTACAGTAATTATTCTAAATAATATTTCAAATAATCTCCTATCTAAACAGTATTTCATATGTATTTCATGTAATAATGAATAGGAATTTAACTTTTAAAATATTTATCTTAGTGGGACGCTATGTTAATTTGAGAAAAATTATGAAATTGTGCAACATACTAGTATAACATGTAAATGAGTCACAAAAACCCCAAGCCTCTTGATGATCAGCCATCATGATTCGTCCTAATTAAGAGAGGGAGCAGGATCCGAGTTAGCGTTTTTTACGAATCAGATGTTTTTCTTTGCCTATCTTCTTTAGTTCTCTTCCTTTCCGACCACCGCCTCAGATTCAAGAGACCCCACGCTAAGGAGAAAAAAGAACAAGATAAACAGTACTTTTCAATCATACACATATTTATATGCAATTAACACCAATAATTGTCTACAATATATTTTACATTGACATTTGTTTCTGTTTTTAAGTTCATATTTTTTTTTTTTTTTTTGCATAAAATCTCAAGCAATCTATGATGATGTCGACTATTACATTCAACAAACTAATCACAACTTCAAAGGCCCTGTTTGACACATGAGTTTTTTAAGTGTTTGTCTAAAATTTTACTGTAACTTGCTGTAAAAATTGTAGAAAAAAATTTTAAAGTATGTAAATTTTTGGGTATTTTGAAATATATAGTTTAAAAATTTTGAAATTTTTTTTGAGATTATTGTAACTAAAGTTATTAAAAAACTTGTATAAGGCAAACTTAGCTAAAAACTTATTTGCCAAACAAGCCCTTATTTATGAACATAATCAAATTTATTTTCTCAAAATTTTTTTTTTATCAAATTCGTGAAAATCAAGAGAGAGCCACATTAATTTCATAAACTAAAATAAGATTGAAAGAGGAGTGACTCCTACCCAAAACAAAACAAAGGGAAAAAGTATCCGTTGGCATTGTGGCTGTTGCCTGTTGGCCAATCCTACCCAAAAGGAATGGCTTTTGAAAGCTGATTCTATACTTTTCAAAAAAAAAAAAAAAAAAAGCTGGTACTATAAAGTTTTGAATTAAATATTTATGGACCATCAATGTAATGAATTCTTTACACTAACAAATGTAAATATATATATAACTTATACAAAAAGTGAATTTCAAATTTGAGATTGAATTATGTATATCCGCTCATATATATATATACACACACTTACAGTTCATAAAAAAATTACTCCAAAATTTTTATTATTAGTGTATTCTATTGATAAAAGAGATGAGAAAAGCAACTGAATTTCATAACAAATAAATAAATGAAGGAAAGAGAAGAAGGGTAGAAAGCGGGAAAATAAAAAAACAAAAAAGAAAAAGAAAAGGGGGAGAGAGAAAGTGGGAAAGAATGGGTAAGTAGTTAGCGAGCGAGTGAGGAAGTCATGCTGCTTTTGCTGTGCTTGGCTTGGCTTTGCCATCTGTTGTTGTATAGTAGTAGCAGACTTTTTTTTTTTTTTTTTTTGAGCACCATTTTTGGCCTTCCCAAAGCCATATCTCCTCCCCATTTCCTCCACTTTTTCCTCAATTTCAACAGTTGTCCAGCTAAAAAGCCTAAAAACTCAACCCCTTGTTTATAGTTTTCTCTGTGGATTGGATTTTTCTCTCAATCTTAGGCGTTACCGATTGCTGGTGGCCAAATAAGAACCCTAATCTCAAGATTTGTTGATTTTGAACCTCAATTGTTCTCGTACAAATCCTTTACCTGCGGATAATTAGATTTCATTTCAGCAAATGCGGAGCTCCCCGTGAGTTATTTTGTTTTTTTTTTTTCCCTTTTGGGAAATTCTGATTCGTAGGATTTGAAATGTGATTTGGAGCTTGATTTTTTGGATTGAGAAGCTTGGCTTCCTGTTCTGTTGTTCGGTTTTTGTCTAGAAATGTGGGAATTTTGAGATGGATTTGCTAAATTTTAAAATTTTTAGGGGATTTTTCGAAATGAGAGATCCTCGAGTGTAAAGGGAATGTGTACATAAATGACTGCTTTCGCTTTCATTTCTGCATTTTGGGCAATTAAATTCAAGTTAATTCCAAATTCAATTGTTACCAGAAATTTATTTGACGGCAATTTAGTTTTTCTTTCATTTCTAAAGATATAAGATTGCTCACTGGTACACATTTTATGGATGCAAGTTTTTGACGTTATTGTGTATACTCTCTATTCCAATTTGTTGTTCCATTTTCTATAGAGCCTTATTTTAAGACGTTCTCAAATTATTTCTGATATTAGAAGTATAGTTATATAGCTATGGTTTTGCAATTTCCTTATCTGTGCGAGTGGAATATTTCAATGGCTTCATTTACTAGTCGAAAATCTTAACTGCCTAGGTCCTTTTAACTAAAGCCACACTTTAGGAGTATTTCTTCGTCTTCCTTCTTTTGTATGCTTTCTTTATTGGAGTCTTAATTTGGATAGTAAATTTGATCATAAAACAGCTTCACATGATTGTCTTGATCTTTTGCACTGTTTTCTAAGCGAGAAATCTGGATTTTAATTGATATCCTGCCGTTTACAGATCTCTTCCTTATTAATCTTCTCGCCCAGATATGAAAGTTTAGTTAGTCATTATGGGAACTGGAGACTCTTCTTTTGTGCATTTTATTCCCTTCCTTCACTCGTGTTTCTAATTGAATAAATGTGTCTGGCTATCTGAATCTAGAAAAATTGTAGAGTTTTGTGCCAATCTCGGATAAGCTATGACTTTCTTTCTTGTAAAGCTTTTCCCCCCCTGTTTCATTTACATTTCTTCTTTGTCATTGCAGGCAACAGTGCCTGCTCTGAACACTGTTCTTATCTGGATTATGGAAGGTAGTATTCATCATTTTCCTGCCTTGTTATGGTTCAGAAAATCTGTCAAGTGGTTTGGTAGAATCTTCTGGTTAAAATCCACTTGAGTTTAATCTGTTGATCTGGTTTTATTGTAAAATAAAGGGGAAAACGAGATATACCACAAAAACTGCATGTACAATAACATGACAAGTATGCTATTTGGAAAAGAATTTGAGGGGTTGCAGGATGATACTTTAGAGGGATCACTTGATGAACACAAGATATTTACAGAGATTTTTATTGAACCTGATAGTGGAGGCAGAAAGAAACGGTGTCTTGTTTCTGGTGTAATCAATTTTGAAGTCGACGGCACTCAGCAAACCGATGGAACTTTCTGTTCAAATAATGCTAACTCACAATTAACAAGACCAGAGGATCCTTGTGAGCTTAAAGAGGATTCTTGGGGAAATCCTGGACAAGGACATGGCTCCGAGGATTTTACATTTTCTGTGTGGAGTAACAATGATATGAACTTTAAAAGAGCTAGGTTGTCAGGTGGTGACTTTGATGCCAAACCATCTTCGGGAGTGATCTTGAAGGTATCTGGTCCTTCAGAAGGAGGTGATTCTGGAGTGTCGCAACCCACTTCTCTTGCTGTAACTTGTCATTTGGTTGAATCATCTAGTCAGGGGGTGACAAGTTATTCCTATCTTCTGAAGCATCATCAGGCGGTAAATGCAGGAGATGTAATTAGCGAAAATGAAGCCTTAAATTGTAATTTATCTAGCTTAGATGGAAATGAGGGAAAGGATATTGCTGTCAGTAATGCCTTGGCTTCACCTGTTTTTCAAGAGAACTCTGCAACCAAAGTTTTGGCTGCCACTCCACCTGCCATTGTTGCAAATAAGTTAGGTCCTGGTCGGCCGGCAAAACCGAGGTGGAAAGACTCTTGCTTTTTGGAACTGGATGAAGCTGAACTATTGCTGCCTAGAAATAATAAAAATGATCCTCGCCCTCTCTTGAGGTACCATATCAGTTGCTTACTTAGGGCAGCGGGATGGGTGATTGGTAGGCGCAAAAGGAACAATAAACACAATTTGGTTGGAGAACATGTTTACAAGTCCCCTGAAGGAAGACCAATTCGTGAATTTCACAGAGCTTGGAGCATGTGTCGGGAAAGGTTATTCTCTGATGCAAATAATGTTATGCGGGGAACTGACTATATACAGTGGACAGATATGACACAGTTCTGGTCCGATCTTTCAAGTATAACATCAGCGATTGAAAAGCAACTGGATAATTGGGATAGTACTGCTGCATTAGCTCATTTGTGGTGTCTTCTGGATCCCTTCGCCAATGTGGTTTTCATAAAGAAAAGCCTTCGTTTGTTCAAAGAAGGAAAAGCAGTTAAAGCAAGGAGGAATGTAGTGATTCATCCATTTGGAAAATGTGATTCTTTTTTCTGCTCGGATGCCATGCAGGGTTTATTATCTCATGACTCTTATTATTCCGAGAAAAGTTGTATGGATAGTCTGAAGGCTGTCAGCGGAACTGCTACTAAATCTAGGAGCATTTCAGGCAATGAAAGGATCACTTTGCGTCAGAATTCCTTGCAAGTTTGTGGGCCTGATTGCTCATGTGAACAGACTGGCATATGCTTATTTGATGTTCCATTAAGTTCTGGAAATGCAAATATGTCTCTTGGAGAACATGAAACTGTTTCCCCTGGTCAAGAAAGTAATAGGAGTTCAGTGACCTGTGACAAAGAAAGATACGAGCATAATGAGGATTTACCCGTGAGAGGTGCCATATCTATGCAAAGAGTAAAGGAAGAGGATCAGACTTTTGACGTACAAATGAACCCAATTGGGTGGAGTTGTGTTGGTGCTGATTCAAATTGCAGAACCTATTCTTTGAAAGCTAAGATAGGCGATACTTCTTTTGCTGGAGCTGGAGTTCGAAGGAGGAAAACACCTAAGAAGTCCAGAAAGATATCTGAAATGAAGCTGACTACGCCTTACAAAGGTGGGTTCAAAGAAATAGATGGAAATGGCTTTAAGATAGATTCAGGTGCTAAGGAATCTTACCTTGGGGAAAACAGTCTGGGACGTAGATCAAGAAAGTCCAAAAAATGTGGTCTTAAGGATGATGACCTATTGATCTCGGCAATCATAAAAAACAAAAGCTGCAAATCTAGCCACAAAAGGTCTATTTCCAAAACTAAACATCTGAGGAAGCGGAAAAGCCAAAAGGGCAGTTGCAAGTTACTTGTGCGAAGTCTTAATAGAGGTGGAAAACATTTGATGGAAGGAAAGTGGTCCCTCTATAGTCAGAGAACAATATTGTCCTGGTTAATTCATTCAGGAGTTATCTCTCGTAAGGAAGTGATCCAGTATCGCAATCCAAAGGCTGATGTTCTGGTAAAAGATGGCTTTGTAACTTCTGATGGGATATTGTGCAAGTGCTGTAATAAGGTGCTTTCAATCTCTGAGTTCAAGCGTCATGCTGGT
This sequence comes from Coffea eugenioides, assembly GCF_003713205.1. Taxonomy (NCBI): domain Eukaryota; kingdom Viridiplantae; phylum Streptophyta; class Magnoliopsida; order Gentianales; family Rubiaceae; genus Coffea; species Coffea eugenioides. The sequence continues at coordinate 47,762,640 of NC_040039.1, read as the reverse complement.
TTCACGCTTAACCGTCCTTGTTTAAATCTTTTCATGGAGTCCGGTAAGCCATTTACTTTATGTCAGCTTGAGGCTTGGTCAGCTGAATACAAGGTGAGAAAAGGTGCCCCTCGAACTGTACAAGTTGAAGAGATAGATGAAAATGATGATAGCTGTGGACGCTGTGGTGATGGTGGTGAATTAATCTGCTGTGATAATTGTCCATCTACATTTCATCAGGCATGCTTGTATGCTCAGGTCAGTGTTTCTTATTTCATTAGTTAACATCCTCCTCCTTCATTTCTCCTCTGATATAATTTTGTTATTTCCCTCAAAACTTGTATGTTATTTTGCGATTTTGGAGTGGTGTCTGAAATTCTCAATTCTGTGATTTTACGTTTTGTCTGGAGTTCTCAACTAATAGGTTAAAAAAGTTGTTGATTTCTAAATAGAACAAATGTGTTTAAGATTTCATTCACTTAAAATTGGGTGCTGAATGATAATCGGCATTCAGAACATCCTTGATTTGTTTTGATTCCTGCTATTCCAAAGAAATTGAGCTGTATTTACTCCACAGTGGTTTTCTGATTCTGGGCATACTTCTATGTGATGGATATATGATGCTTTTTAGCATTCTCTAGTTTGTTGCTGTTCCTTCAAATTCCGAACCTTAGTCCACTGGCTTGTAGAAGTTGCACTGCTTGTTCTGTGGTGTCGGAGTCAATCTGCCTAGTGATCGTTGCTCTTCCCTATTCTCACCTTCACCCCAGAATAACTTTTAGTTTCAGTAGTGGTGTCAGTTAGGAAAAAGCAATTATTTTAATATTTTCTTTAAAGTACAGACTGTCTGCTAGATTTACAACATGCCCCATGTACTTTGTTGTGTGAAGAGTAGGAATATTAATGTATCTCTAGTATTTGTTCACATCCTATTTTGAAAATAAAAGCTTTTTATAGATTCTCATAATTTATTTAGGGTGATGGCTGGTTTTTTGAGGAATTATGTTTCATCTATTAAGGTTATTTATTTTTTATGTTCAGGAACTACCTGAAGGAAATTGGTATTGCCCACAGTGCATTTGTCAGATCTGCACCGACTTAGTTGATATTAAAGATTCATCAAGATGTCCTGGCACTCTCAAATGCTTTCAGTGCGAGAACAGATGTATACTTCTTTTCTCAACTTTTGCAGATTATTTTGGCATATGAGGACATATTCAATGATTTGGAAGGTGCAAGGGTGGAGGGAGGATTACTGAACTAATGGGCGTGTTTAGTGGAATAATAAGGATTTCAAACTCAAATTTGTTTTCGTGTGGTGATATAATTCTTTTCAAGGTGTAAAATTGAGAAATGTTTTGAATATTGGGTAATATGTGTCAAGTTTATAATGAATGAAGTCTAACTGTAAAATGAAACTAAAAATTGTTAACAAACTCTAAGGAAATGTGTCTTGAAACTCTAAGATGAGTTTCTGGATCTGAATCTCAGATTGAACCTATGGATTTACAAATGGATCCATCTCTTCTGATTTGATTGTATCAACATCAATTCTGATCAACGTAAGCAAGAATTTTGTTGCTTCATAGTTAAACTTGTATCTTCGTGTTGGAGCATTTAGATAAGCACACGTACTTGTCAGTTGACAAAAATGACTGTGTTTGACTTTATTCAGCGAACATTTTAAATTGTCAGTTAATGGTTTTTCTTAAAATGTAGTATTTTTTTTGTTATATCTTGGGATGCAATTGTTTGGTTGCTTGTTTACAGATCATGAGGCTTGCTTGCAAGGAAGGGGCACAATAGTGGAAATGGCTTCTGATACTTGGTTTTGTAGTGAAACCTGTGAACAGGTATACTAAATCCTTTTTTGACCAGTTTAACGTAGAAGTGGTTAAAGTATTTGACACGTGTGCATCAAAATATATTAGGATATGTTTTATGAGTGCAATTTTGTTGACCATATCTTGAGGTCCAGAGTTGTTTTCATTTTGGTGAAGATTTATTTTCTGATTTTATTGTTCAATTTCTGAACCTCACAATGAGGTTGGACAAATTTGTACAGGATGGTACTGGTGTAGCTTTTTATAAATTAATCTCTGACCTCTTTCGTCCTCTCCCTCTACCTCACCCAATGCTCCCAAAAGGAAGCAAGAGATGCATGTTTCTGACATATGTAATGTTCTCACATTTGAACTTCAAATATGTTGTGGTAATTAGAGCTTCCAAGGTCATACTGTCAGAAGAAAGCAGTGAGCGTCTCTTTCAGACTTGGTTGTAATAATAGTATACAAATAGGAATCCTCTGGTTTTGGTTTTCATGGTTCCATCTCAATTACTTATGCACTGCCAAACTAATTCCTTGTCCTATTTATGAACAATTTCTTATAAAACAACGATAGAATACTCATCCTATTGTGCCATGCAGATCTATTCAGGTCTTCAATCTCGAATTGGGATGATGAATCTCCTTTCTGAGGGCTTTTGTTGGACACTTCTGAAGTGCATTCATGGTGATCAGAAAGTTCATTCTGCACAGCGCTTTGTTGCTTTAAAGGCTGAATGCAACTCGAAATTAGCTGTTGCCCTTACGATCATGGAGGAGTGCTTTCTTCCTATGGTGGACCCTAGAACCGGCATAGACATGATACCCCAAGTTGTATACAACTGGGGGTGAGTTCTTTTTGGTTTTCAACAAGGATTTTACTTCTGCTTGACGAGCTGTCTACTTTACACTTGGCCTCTTTTGCTTTCAGCATCTTCTTGACCCTTTTTTTTCAAATTACCGTTTTTGTTGGATGATTAGTCAAATTGCACCTTTTCCTTCTTTATCCCACCCTCTTCTCCCTTACTATTGCTTTAAATTCCAGGTTGATGCTCTATCTCAGCTGACTTGAAAAACACTGCAGCTTGTAAAAGCGGATTTAAGATATTATTTGTTCTTCTCAGTGAGACACATAATCTATTGTCAAGAGAAAGCTTGAACTTCGATTTCTTCTTTTGCTTTTCCAACTTATTTTTCTTTATGATATTGCTGATTATGGTGTATTCTTCATTTAGCCTAGTTGATTTACGATTATTTATCCTTTGCAATGGAAAAATTTACTATAATCTTTTTTCTTATCTTCTAATTCTTTTTTTCATAATTAAACCTCAGAGAACATGTGATTGTATTCATTATTAAGACTGCTTTTCTTTTCTTGCAGATCTCAATTTGCACGTCTTAACTATGATGGTTTCTACACTGTGGTCTTGGAGAAGAATGACATATTGATGTCTATAGCATCAATCAGGTAGTCACTAGATCATTTCTCCTCTGTAGAAATATTCAGTCTTGGCTTGGTCATCACTGCTATTGTGCTTCATTGCTGTAATCACTTGTAAAAGTCAAAGAGTTGACCTTCTTGCGTGGCTTGGCTAAATTTTTCATGGATGGGGGGCCTCTGTATTTGCCAGTGGCAATTGTATGGTGCAATGCAGGCACTGATACAACAAATGTAGACTAATACAACAATATGAAAAAACACAACAAAAGTTTTCACTTGTTGAAATTTGTGCCCCAAATTCAATAAAAACCATCCAATTTCAAATTAGTCCATCTATCACCATGAACCGTTCTCTGCAATCCATACTGTGATTGCAAAGAATCCCCACCCATTTTTCATATGGTCTCGATATTCTCTACTCTTGACGGTTAAATTTAATGAGGATAAACCAGTAATCTTCCTCAGTGATGCTTAAGTGGCCAAGTCTTATGGAGTTTATTTGATTAATGCTTCAGAATGTTGTTTAAGATTGTTATCATCAACTTGAACATACTGAATTGGAATGAGAAAGGTATTTTAACTAAATATACTAATTCACTTCTGGCTTTCACCGTTTAAGTTTACCATAAAGGCGCTGCTGGTGATTGTACTTTACAATTACATGATTCTGGAAATGTTTCTCTCTGCTCCGTTGCTGTGATCAGGGTGTTTTTTTTTTAATTTTTTTTTATAGTGTAAGTAGGAGGACTTGAACTGGAGACCTCTTACTTACACTTCCTCCCCCAGAACCACCCAACTCATCCCTTCCCCCTGTGATTAGGGTGTTATTTTTAGGCATTACCCGGCAATTTAGGCTGAATGAAAGTAGTAGTATTTCACATGCTCCATGTATGAAGATCAAAATTAAAATTTTTAGGCATTATATTATGCTCTGAGGTGATCTGCATAGTTTTTTTTAATTTGGTTTTGTTTTTGGTTGGGGTTTTTTTTTGTTGTTGCGGGGGGGGAGGGAGGGAGATAAAACTCTGGCCTTCGTCACTGCAATGGTTGTGGCATGTGGCTAGGATGCTGATTTGTGATTTATGAATGATTTGTTTCATTTCTAACAATAACTTTCTAGCCTGTTTCGAGTGCTATTTGCTTGCTGGCCTAATACTGGGGGAGATGGGTTCAATATTTGTTTTGATTCAGGATCCATGGAGTAATAGTTGCAGAGATGCCACTTATTGCAACATGCAGCAAGTATCGTCGCCAAGGCATGTGCCGTCGCCTACTTAATTCGATTGAACTGGTAAGAATGTAATTTATTATTGTCAATGGCTTTGATTTGCAAGGAACCCTTTATCCGTTGCTTATTTACAAAAAAAAAGAAAAAAAAAAGGACTTTCCTCTCTTGGGTCAATTATATATATATATGCCCGGGGAGGACTGGGGAAGGAGTTTGACAATGGAGCTTGGAGGACATGATAAGCAACTGGTTACATAGCCTCTTGAACATATAGAAGTTCTGGTCTACCTACTGACCCCACCACACTGCTCATCCAGTTATTGGTATTTAAAAAGTACCTCTTTCTAATCGAAACCTAAAATATAAATACACTTGCATTACATTTGCCAGTTTAACTGTTCATTATAAGGGAATCAAGAGATCACCTCCCGTTTCCTGTCCTTTTATAATTTGAATGAGCATTCTTGTTTTTGGCTTCCCTATCAGAGTATTTAGGATCAATTGCTGCCACCTAGCATGTCAAATAGTAGATTGTATTTCATTGAAATCCTTTTTGATCTGCGATTCGTGCATAAAATGTAAAGTTCACAAAGTTTTTACTTTTATAATTAACGCAATCTAAACTTTGTGGCTTCAGATGCTAAAATCTCTCAAGGTCGAGAAGCTTGTGATATCTGCCATTCCTGGTTTGGTTGAGACTTGGACAGAGGGTTTTGGCTTTAAACCCTTGGAAGATTATGAGAAAAAAGGTCTAAGCAATATTAACCTGATGGTGTTTCCTGGCACCGTATGGCTTAAGAAGTCTTTGTGTGAGAACGAGTCGGACCAAAAACCAGGTAAGTGTTGAGTCCTCCATTCTGGTGGACGTTATTCATTTTCTTTTGGTTTCTTCGGAAACTGATAAAATTTTGTACTGAAAACAGGACCGTCTGCTGCTTCAATTGCAAGAGTAGACGATCCAACTTCATCAGGAGGATGCTCCCAAGGAGGTTTCTCTCAGCAGCCTGGTCAACAATGTGATCAGTACCCTTTTGAAGTAGCCAATGGCGTAGAAAATTTTGGGTCTGCTGACCGTATGAAAGAACTAACAGTTCAAAATCAGGAAAATGGAAGTTTGCGCCATGAAGAATCTCAGCATGGAGATTCTTTTCTAGTCAGTGAGCCTGCACAACACTCAGATCAGGGTGAATGCCATGAAGAAGCTCATCCCGGTGGAGAAATTAGACCTGTTGACTCTGATTTTCAATTAACTGAAGGTCAGGATTTTAGCTGTATGGATAATCATCATCCTGCGAAGGTTTCCCTTGATGAAACTGCTCCATTGTTGGAAAATGCCCAACTTCATATAGTTAGTTGTGTAGAATCGCAGGAGATGTATGATAGACAAAACAATTTTGTTGAGATTTATAGTCTTGCAAAATCAATGTAGTAGTGGTCTAATTGGAAATGAGATATTCTTTTATTCTTTAATGTCATTCGGAAATGTGTTTGTCCGGATCAGATGGATTTATTTTCATCATTTCCTACTCATAGTGGGTGCGCTGTGCTGTAAATAAATCAATCAAATCGAGCTTTAAAGCGAAGGCTGGATGCGGATGCCAGCTATATGATTGACACGTGGTGCACTGACGCCTGCTTTTGAAGACTTCTCGCGCTCTTTCTAGAGTCAAGTTTAAGCTCGGATTCAAATCTTGTACAAACTTTTAAATTAAAGTTCGAATTAGAATTGATATAATAGTCTATAATTTTTTTTTTTTTTTTTTTCGACACTGGGGTGTCCGGGTCAAGATCCGAAGGCGGCCCGACTAATCCCCGGCGGCCCGACTAATCCCCCCAAGCACGGAGGAGAGGCCCCATCCCCCCAAGCACGGTAACCCTGCACGACTCGAACCCCTGGCAAGCGCTCCTAAGGAGGCGTGCGCTGCGAGATGAGCTGCCCAGGAGGGGCCGATATAATAGTCTATAAGCTTGATTTCGATTTGATGACTCGAAATTTTATTTAAATTTTTTATTCTCAATATAAATTGTCAATAACAAATATATAACATTTATATAATAAAATAACTAAAGTAAAATATTACTAGTATATAAAATATTAACAAATATAAAAAAATTATGCTAATATAAACGAGCTGAAATGTGTACAAGTTCAAATTCAATTTGATACTTAAATTAAATGCTAACTCTCATCTCATTCAAATATGGTACGAGCTTGCGTTCATTAATATCGTACTCAGTAACAAATCAATCTCAAATTATTAGTACTATTTATTATAAGAGTTCCGTTTGTTCGTGGGGGTAATGCTAACATTGGACCAAGAAACGAGATGCAAGAAGTGGGTTGGGTAATTAGCAATCTTAATGCTCTCTTTAAAGTGGAGATGACATATTGGCATTTTCAGCCATATGAAAGTGTAGTAGTGCTACAGATTAGAGATCAAAATTCTCTGAATATTTGTTGAGACATGTTGGACAACACTTTTCCCTCAATGGATATTCAGGTCCAGAAATAAAAGGCTGTTGGATGGAGTGGATTATCTTCATCTTATCGTAATTTACTAATTGGGCTTTCCACAGCAGGAAAACAAAGAAAAGCCAATATAATTAACAGTTAAAACGAAAAAACGTTTTCAATTAGTGAAGTGACTCGGAGCGCTTTATTATCTCTTTGAAGAGGGAAAAAAAAAAGAGTTGAAGAAATTGAATTGAACGAAAAATGGTTTCAGAAACTGAATTGAGTAAAGGAAGAAAACCATGCCATGCATCTCTCGACTGTTATGCCTACAAAAGACAACATCCTTAAGCAAGCTTACCTCGCTCGACTCGACGACCTAAAAAACCTACCACAAAACTTGGGCACTCCCATGTCTAATAACTGAAAATTTGTCAGAAACCAGAAAACCCATATTTTAGCTATGCCTTCATCTCCAAAATTCTTTCCTGCCAGACCTTCATCGTCCAAATCCAGGAGATCAACGGTCCTGATCCTGTGTCTTCTAGTAGGCCTGGCCGGATTTTTCTTGGGTTTTCTTGTAGTTTCCAAGCAGGGATTGGGATATAGCTGTAAATACGCCAAGCCCATTTCAGTTTCTGTTGTTTGGGATAGAACAAATAGCGGTAATAGTTTCAGCAGCAGTAGTGATGGTGATAATGGAGCTAACGGGAATTCAGTGCGAGGGCAAAAGAGGTATAAAGTCACGGGCTTTGTGGGAATTCAAACCGGGTTTGGATCCGCTGGTCGTCGCCGGGCTTTGCGCCAGACTTGGTTTCCCTCTGATCCTCAAGGTCTTCAACGGTATAGTAAATTCTTTAACATTTCTTTAATCAAATAGTTTTTGTGGTAGTAAGATCTTGTTTTTGCTTGCACCAGTTTTTGTTGCATCAATATGTAGTTAAGTAGGCCTTGATAATGCTCATGATTTTGCTTATGGTATAGCTGTTGTATGCAGTAAGCATCTTCCTTTATTGTATTCGACTATGGAGATCTGATATCGTAGATTGATGGGAAAAATTGGTCTTGATGCAGTATTTAGTCTCTTAAAGAGTTATTTGTACCAGATTTAAGCTTCACTTACTTGGATTGAAAGGAAATTACGTGCTTTCCATTTTTGTTATTGTTATTCTGTTTTCTCCTTTCTTTTGTGTAGGTGTGTATTTCTGCCCCCCCCCCCAACACACACACACACGCACACACAAAACCCCCCTTTCAAATGTCTATGTCAAGTGGACGATAGATGGTGGTGTTAGCTGTCTTGACATTATTAGTTTTGTCTTATGAAAGTTGCATGGCTTTATGTTCGGGGTCACGGGAGTGATTTGTTCTTGTATTTTTCTGGTGTTTTCGGAGATCTTTAGATTGCAGGTTGTCTAATCAGGTGGCAAACTTGTTATGAAACTATGAAAACCTACATTTCATGTGAGAGAAGATGTTTAGAGTTGTAAATATTTCTATATTTGAATCAAACAAGTCATGCAGCTAAAAGATTTTGTGCTGCTTAAGGAGGTTCGTGTACTTGGTGTATGAGTAGACTTGGAATGCAACAAACCGTAGGCCTTGAGAAGTTTGTTTGTTGCAATCTCCTTTTTGAGTTGGTGAAGCGTCATGAAATTGTTCTGCAGAGTATCTCTTTAGTGAGACTTATTGAATGCTTGTAAGATACCAGACTAACATTTAGGTCTGTGATTGCCACTTAACTGCAGCAGTTGCACAGACATTCGTATCAGTAGATGAATTACTGTGGTTCTGGAATGTTAATGTCTGCTCTTCCGTTTATATTAATACTGTATATTACTTGCATTAGTCCATTTTCCATGTGTTATGGGGTACAAATACTCAGTCCAATCATTTGATATTCTGTCCATGTGCATGAGATGTTTCTTGTTAAAACTGCAGGTTGGAGGAAGCTACTGGCTTGGTATTTAGATTTGTTATTGGTAGGACTAGTGATAAATCAAAGATGTCAGAGCTTAGGAGGGAGGTAGCCGAATATGACGATTTCATGCTATTGGATATTGAAGAGGAGTATAGTAAGCTCCCATACAAAACGTTAGTGCTGACTGATTATAAATCTAATCACTGGTTTTATCAGGTGATATTTACATTGACGTGTGACTCTATTACAGGCTAGCTTTCTTCAAAGCTGCTTATGCTCTTTATGATGCTGACTTTTATGTTAAGGCAGATGATGACATATATCTGAGACCAGGTCAGTGGCTTTGACAGCTTGTTTGTACCTTGGTTTTTACACTTCTATTTCAATTTGCAGCAATTTGATTACTTATTTTCTTTTTCTATTTTTATGCAATCTCATTTCTTTTCGTTAAACAGATCGTCTCTCTCTTCTCTTGGTTAAAGAGCGTTCTCATTCTCAAACATATCTTGGATGCATGAAGAAAGGCCCAGTTTTTACTGATCCCAAGCTCAAATGGTTAGTCTTTGCATTTTGATCATTGTATCTCGAGTTGCCATTTATTTTGTGCTTTCTTTTTCTTTTTTGAATCACAGAATAACATGTCTGCCTCGTTAAAATAAGTCAAACAGAATTAGAAAATAAAAAACTAAGATTATAAAAGTCAATCAAGAAAACCTTCTAGTTGCACATAGGTTGAGACCTGGCTTATGTTGACAGTATTGCTATATATGATTAATGTTACATCTTGTTGGCATCTTGCTTGTTAGAAATGAAAAGCGCATCTTATATATGACTGATATTGCATCTTATATGAAATGGCATAGGAGTGTCAAGGGGAGTGGAGCTACCCAACCTTAAGATGCATTCAGAATAATGCAACCAAGCGATCAATTCCAGCATGCACTTCCTATATAGACCATAGCGACAAAATTTATAAAATCATTTAGACCTTCCACCATTCCTCTGTTAGCCAGTTGAATACTCAGATTTCCTTTGCTACAATTGAAATAATAAAACAAAATAACCAGAAATCAGGTTTGCTTCCTGATGTCTGCCCCAATTCCACCACTGAGATGAATAGAACTGAAAGTGAATTAAATTCACTTTCTGCAAGTGAGGTGTAAGTCTATATCTTTGTTTACTTCTTGAACCTAACAGTATTTTATGGCTTTTCTTTTGTCTTCTCTTCTTTCTGTTGAGGGATTATGTTCCTATTACTCAAGTTGTAGTTGTGCTGTTCTCAACCTAGGTGCATAATCATCTGCAAGGTCATACGTTATTCTGCTCCTCACCAGTCCAGAGTATTGCGGCTATCATTTTCAGTAATATTAGGCTGTTGTAGCAATTTAGCTTCTGTTCCTTTGTGGGAAAAAAGAAATTTTCTTGTGTGAAACGAATTATGGAAGGGTGTGAGTGACCAAAATCAAAACTGAGTTTTAGCTTTGTATTTTCTTACATTTTTAGTTCAAGGATGCCAAATATTTCTCTAATGCAGGTACGAGCCTCTAGGACATCTGCTTGGAAAGGAATACTTTCTCCATGCTTATGGTCCACTTTATGCTCTATCTGCAGATGTTGTTGCCAGTTTGGTTGCTCTGAGAAACAACAGGCAAGCTGCTTTTGTGCCCATTATAACAGCGTGCATTTTCTCTTTTTGTTCTTCAGCTGAAAAGGACTCTCATATCAGTAATAGAAAAATAATCCAATTGCATTACTACATATGTTTGATGGCTAAATGTAGCTTTGCATTTAAATTGACCTATGAAACAAGAAACAACAAATTGCCAAATTCTATAAATCTACCTAACAAAGCTTGTCAGGCATATTATGTTGTCCTTATCAACCTTAGTCTAAGCAGCAGTAGGATTGAATACATCTAATCCTTCGTAGACCTTGTAGTCTCTGGAGGTTATTTTTCATTTTTTTTTCGATCTCCCAATTTTGAGTTACCAAGGTTCATTTAGGAACTAAAATGTGGCTAAAATGGAAGGGGAATAAAGGCTTACTAACTTTGGCATCCAAGCTATATTCCAAAAAAAGTGTAATCAAGTTATTCAACAAAATCCTGGAGACTGTAGCACTGGTGCCATACAAACTTACACGGAGTAACGCGCAAACAAAGAGCTTTTTTTCATCTTTGCATATGCTTTTTGTTTCTCTAAGAAGTGAAATTGTTAAGGGTAGAACAATGGATTTAGTTTTTATGGAATAATTGTTTGTCCCCTATTATTTTTTTTTCAGCATCTCCTCACTCTGGCTTGCTACAAAAGTAAAATTTTATTTCCAGACTAGTTCATTTCTAATCCAGAGTGCATTCCATTTTTTACTTTTGCTTGTAATTTACAGTTTTCGGATGTTCAGCAATGAGGATGTTACAATTGGTGCTTGGATGCTCGCAATGAATGTCAACCATGAGAACAATAAGCTACTATGTCAACCAGAGTGTACTTCCTCATCCATAGCCGTGTGGGATATTCCCAAGTGTTCCGGTTAGTCTTTAAAATTTTTAAAGCACTGCTTTCAGGTTATTAGTGGTACATAATCAAACTAGTTCTCAGATAGCATATTATGCGGATATAAACATGCTTTAGGGCGATAGACTAAAAGTTCTAGATAATTGTATCATCTTTCTATTGCATAGTGCATGATAAATTTAAGTGCTCTTCTGCTGGTTTTTTCACCTTAGGGAATTCAAAATTCTTTTATCTGGCATTGTCTAAGGATAGATTAGATCATACCTTTGTGTCAGGCAAATTATGTGTGAGAGGATGAGCTTTGGGCATTGCACAGAACACAGGATTTCCAAGGAATTCTTTTAGGACAGAAGTTTGCTACTTTTCTTTTGAAGTTTGGAAATCTACGTGCTCTTCTGAGTGGGAGTGGAAATCTTTGCTCTTGCTTGCTATTTGGCATTTGTTAGATTGGCTTCTTAGAGCATGTCTCAAATCTTTCCGAGGTGGTCTAAATAGTTCAAATCCATTTGACATTTGATTAAAATGGATAGCTAGGAATTTTCATTCTCTCTCTCTCCCTCTCTCTCTCTCTCATCCTTTACATCAAAAAATAGACCTCATGTACTTCAGCTAAATCATGATGTATATGGCCATCATCTTTCAGGACTCTGTGAGCCCGAGAAGAAGTTATTGGAACTCCATGCAGAGGAAATTTGTTCGAAGAGCCCTACTTTGTCATCTGATGAAGATGATTAGCACCTTTGCACTGTTCAGATTCGTTAGACTGCTGAAAGTCTGAGCAAAGGAATCCATTTTTGCGATCTTCTTACAAAATTTTGACAGCAACGAGCAGTTTTTTACATAAATCATAGCATATGAACAGCATTCATTAACCAATTGGTCACCATGTTGTTAATGTAGAAATTTCATTCCTTGATTGCTTCCCATGTAATACATACACGCATTCTCTGTACCATATGTGACCATTTAGAAGATCATGATTGTACTCATTTCTTAGCAGGCACAACTTCAGCTGACTGTCTATACAAGTGGAGTTAGAGAACCTCTCTGCAATGATGAATGACTGCTTATGTATGTTCCTAATGCAAATGAGTTTATACTCGGCGCTATCATATTTGTTCTTCTATAAGATCGCTAAAGTTGTAATCGTTGCATATATTATTAACTTCTTAAATTTCGTACATCCATTCTTGTCAGATATTCTTTGTAAATTGGGAGAATTTAGCACTATAACCATTACCGCCTTAATAAATTGTAGAATGTGTCAATGGAGATGACTTTCGAAGACAATTATTGAAGAACGGCCAAGGAGGATTTTTGACATGTGGGCAGGGAAATAAAGAGGGGGCTGTTTTTTTTTTTTGTAAAAATGAGGAAAGCGAGAAGCTGCTTGATTTGTTGACGGGTTCGGATTGGCTTGTAAAATGGGGTTGAGGGAATGTGGGGAGAAGGGTAAGGAATGTATCGGGTTTCGTAGGGTCATTAATTGTATGGCTCTTCCATATTTGGTTCTTCTGTAAGATGTTAGTTTTGCTTTGCGTCATGTATAAATGCATCTTTAAGGTATGTGCTGTGGCCTTCTTGATTCGATTGAACTAGTAAGAATCTATTTTATTAGCATCAATGCCTTTGATTCGCGAGGAACTATTTATATGTTGGAAGCTTAGGTAGTTTGTTATAGCTGAATAGTCTAAAATGCTCATTTCATCCTTACAGTGGTGTCGAATCTCTTTTCTGACCAAAACTGAAAAAACGCATTCACTAGAATTACAGTGTTAGACTCTGCATTCCGCTTGTACCTTAATCTGGTATTTCCTAGTTTTAACTAAATGCAGGAAATTTGGATTAGTCGCTGCGTTGTACTGCCATTTCTTTGCTGATGTAGTTATGTCTAAACCTGGCAAGCTGGAGCTACATTCTTAAACTCTGATTGATAAATAAATTTGTGATGTGCTGCAGCCTGCAGGAGTCCCTCTTCATCGGTCGAAGCCTCACAAGTAAACTGAATCAGAAGAAGATGAAAGCAGTCCCAACAGTAAACGAATAGCAGATAAGCTTTAATTCTTTTAGAAAGCTTTGAGAAAACGGGAAGACAAAATTATTCACACATATGGTTCATACCAATATTAGCAATACTGCTGTCAAAGAAAATACCTGCACAATTTTCTTTGAATGATCATGGGTAAGAGTTAAAAGTGTCCAAACAAGCTATTGATAGCGTGCGAAAACATTGACTAGTTCACTCCATAGAATAAATAGAAGGGAGGATGCAAAACTTTACTTTCAAAGGAAGTGCCTTCCACCGGCTGGGATTGGATTAATGGTTTCTTGGTAGAATACCCCATTTGATTACTAATTTGCAGCTAAAAAAGCAATTCTCCACCTCATATTGGATGACATATGGCCTGTCCGTCCATAAAAGCAAGGAGCTTCATTGTAATATTTGGCCTATTCTGTATCAATTTTTCTCTCTTCCTTCCCTTTCAACACCATAGTCTTTTATTTGAGTGGTCCATGATTGACCTAATCCGCAGAAGTATCTCACAATTATGGCTACTTATGAGGCATTTGAAACGAAGGTATGGCCATATGGCTATCTGCTGGGGTACGTTCATGCATTGCGATCACCTTTATTTCTACATCTGGTGCAATGCAAAACTCCAGTCTGGTCTCTGCTGTTTGCTTAGCCCCTCGAGATATATTCCTATTCCTCTTTGAGAAATGAGACGATTGGGGTGTCAAAGATCGTGTCCACAGTTCAAAGACCATGGATGGCTTACACGGATCAATCATCAAATGGGCTTCACGTGTTTGTGTATCTAGTTTCATCTCTCTCAAGTTTCAACTCAAAAATAGTAATCCCACTAAGAAAAACAAAAGACACATAAAGAGTAGATGCTCAAGGCACACTGCTGTTTATTGGAGTTTGTCAATTTGATATGGGCACCAGGATCGAAGTTCGAAGGGCTACTCAACTCAATAATATTAGAAACTCTAATTGAGTCCCACTGGAGCTAAAACTCCATTGACAGGATGATTTTCTGCAAGTCGTCTAATGTGTTAGTGACATGCCTCGGCCATGAAATGGGCAGGCCTCTTTGTAATCACCAAAGAGCAATATGTAAACTCGACTAACATGATACGACATTACTCTTTTTTTTTTGCTAGGAGCTTTGTGCTCGGAAATGGACTGTTCATTAAAAGTAAACACAGTAATTGGAATAGTTAGACACTAAATATATTGCTTCGCCTAGAAACATATGCAAGGAGTTAATCAGATAGATACAGGGTGGGGTTCTGAGTTCTGATAGGTCTTTGCTGTGAGTTCAAATACAAGAAGAGGCCCATACACAATGGTACAGTTTTTTCTTGCCCCAAATCCCAATAGTAGTAGGTCTCTGACCTCCTCAATTTGGGTGTCTGATCTCTGCCAACTACACATATGAAAGCACAATTGATGAATGTAATCAACACATTTGTTCAGAGACTGAAAATTCATGTCGAATGTATAAAGAAAGGTTTTAGAGAAGGCATCTCAACACAGAAACAAACATTCAGATATTATGCAGTGTAGTAAAAGAAAATTATTGATTGGATGACAAACTGTGACTTAACATGCTAAATCTGCAAAGGACAACATATTCATTACAGCCCACAAATGAGGAAGGCTCGGAAAGTTATATGTACTCTTGTTTACAGCATTATATTAAAAAAAAAATGCTTGGAAAAGTCATTCACTTCCCTCTGTCTCTCTGGGGAATCCAATGCTCTCCTACTCCTAGGCTTGGGATAACTTGCCACCCTGGCATCATAAGAATGCGCATGTGAATCATGCTAAACAATTAAGTTCGTCAGATTTTAGCTAAAGGTGCCAGAAGAAAATGAAACAGCATGAAAAGAGAAATAATGGAAGAGGAAGAGGGGAACATTTGCTGAAATAAAAAATAAGAAAGTGTGATTCCCTTAGGTTTTAAAAACTTAAAAAGTCGAGAATCTTGTAGGTTGTTCGACTATAATGTAAAAATTCGGTATAAATAAAACATCTGGTTAGACTCATAACTCAGATGATTAATTGTGAATAAATGATTAGAGAACACGTTAAAAAGATCTTCGCAAAAAAAAAAATCAAATAGAAGCAAACCAGTATAAAGATGATGTACTTTACGTTTTCTTTTCGAAAAATGGCAATAAATCCATTAAAGCATCTCGAAGGAGGAAAGGTGGAACAATAACTCCCTGACAAATATGATCCATCTTGTCTGGTTTTTCCTTAGAATTTTGCGACCCGTACTATTAACCCTTTTAAGCTTCACACCTCTTTGGGACATTCTAAGTTGCAGCATCCCTATTGGGATTTTTCACATGGCCTTTCAGTTTCCATAAAAATGATAGGCTTCGACAGCCCACACTCAAAGTTCACTGTTTCCAATGTCTAATAAACATTGTAGCTTCTTGGGAAGTTGATACAATTTCAAGGTGTGCAGACATTATAGTAATCTTGAGCCCTCTATCTTGATCAATACAAATTTTTTTCTTGGTATCCATTTTTAAGCATATGAATACTGTCAAGGGAGAACATGCTGGATAAGTAAATGGCAAATACATGATATCACCATGTAATTTTCTTGTATAGGAATACAAGATTACAATAATAATAAAAAAAACTACAACATAAATTCTTGAATTAACTTGAGATTATGTGAAACAAGGTTCTTGTGAGACAATTCGTGCATGGTGACAGATGAAAATAATTAAAATTCCTCCACAATTGCTTTGTGTTCGCTAGCAAGGGAAGCAAATGCGCTGGACAACAATATATTTTCGAGCAATGGATAGAGGAAAGAAGTTAGTCAGAAGAATCTACCATGTTTCCCATCTTTGCTTGCCTATTTGCTTTTGGTCCACACTTCAAAGATAACTAGTGCTCTAGTGACTACATCTACATAGTTCAGAGTTCAGAATCGTAGTGATTCGTGTAAATTTGTTGAATCAGGAACGTAAATATCTCCATCTGTCAAAAGCAATTGCCACTATTTTAAGGTTAGAAAATTGCACATTAGGAACAACGAATAATGAACATACAATGTGAGCTCTGCTGGCTGCTCAGCACATTAGATTTGGCAAAATGGGGACCTTAATTGATTGGAGGCATGTATTGAAGAAAAAGATGGATGGAAAGAAATACAAAGGCAGCATGTTCTTAGATACAAGAAAGATAAGGTTAGAAACATCAGAAAACAAAAAAGAAAGAGTTGTCTGCTGCACATTGACACGAGCTTTTGAAAAGGATTCCACATTACACAGGGGTAGTACTGCTGAAAATAGCAGCCCCCCCTCCCCCCCCCATCCAAAAGAAATCATGCTTCCATTTCCATGTGGTCATCACGTGCCGTCGCAGCGCAGTGACAAACTCCTCTTCTTCCTATCCACTTAACGCTTGCCTTAAGAAGCAGTAGTAGTACGAGTTAAAAAGATTCAGCCCTCAATCTGGATTTGCCCATTTGCTACCCATGTCTTGTTTTGCTGCTGCTTCATTATTTCTTTCAGGCCGTTCGTTTGGACCTCCATTTCCTTCTTCTCGCTTTGAATGTGTAGCTCAATGTTCGACCTCATAATTATTGCCTTGTCTATATGGTATCAAAATTTGGGACGCATTGAATCGCAAGCTTACAATTCATCATGAGAACAAGACACAAATGAAATCCAATATATTAAATGAAGCTTGATATATTACACATTTCTACATTATTGTTTAGCAACATTTCACTTGTTGGGTTTGAGAAGTCGGGAATGCCTGTTGTTGTCTGATGATGCTAGCAAGAGAATCTGATATTCCAACCAGCACCCCAACAGGGACTTAAATTCTCCTGTTGGCATTGGCCTGATGGTTTATAGTTTGTACACTCACGTTGCTAGTTTGGAAAGATTAAACAGAACAAGGAACACTACCAGCAAATTAGATTAAAATATTGAGCACTGACCCGCACGTTTGAGGACAAATTTTTACTGCAGTGCAGATGCGAAGGAGAAAATTCGTCACCCTTTCCATCTTTGAAGTTCCAACTCCAAAAATGTATCAATTTCTCTCTCTCTCATGTGACGAACAATACATGGTGGGTTGTAAGCCCATGATTGTTGGGTCTGCAAAAAAAATCCTTGAAAATTCTTAATAAAAATGATCCGTACATTCTTACACCCTCTGACGTTGTAACCCTCGAGACATTCTAATAAGTTGCTTCAGTGCCCTTTTACGTTGCTCACATGGCAGGTCAGACTTTCGGAACTTTCAACTGTTTAGCTGAAACTGTGCCGTTTTGGGGACGTCTTATGTTTCAAACTTCTCATAATCAACGCACTGGCTGCTAAGATGGATTAGCTTTGGTGGTTTTAAACTTCTCTTAATCTGTGGGCTATAGCTAAGATTAAGGTTTCCTTTAAAAAGCTGATTTGGAAGTCCTTTTTCAGAATGTAATTCGTACGAGTGATGCATAAAGTGGAAACAGGCTAGCAGCAGGCAATGTGGGCTGATTAACTAATTATGCACACCAATATTCTTCCTACCCTCAATAAATAAAGAGAGAACTGTCCTAAAATCCAGAAGAAGCTGATAGGGACATTAATTAAGTAGTAGCAATTACTAAATTTCCTCTTTTTGGATTCAAGAGTTTTTCAAAAATTAGTCTTTCAAATACTATTAAAATTTTTAAAAAGTACTCTAAAAAGTAGTCAAAATTTTTTTTAATGTTTAAAAAATATCCCAAAATATATTATAAAAACTCTTCTACTCTTAAATATCCCAAAATATTTTCTAAAAATATCCCAAAATATACTATAAAAACTCTGTTACAGTAAAATTTTTCAAAAACACCCCCAAAAACAGTTAATCCAAACGGAGCCATGTGTAGGATAGAGTCTCTCTTGAACCAAAAGAGATAAAACATAATAATAAAATAAAGGAAGAACCTTGGGTAATTGTTTTTATCAATAGTTTCCATCACTACAAATTCTTGACTAATCTCGTGCCAGTTTAAGGGATTGATTAGTCCAATTCTTCTGGAGTAAAAGGGAAAAAAGAATGGCATTCTTGGTCATCAAAAAAGAAAGAAAAAAAGGAAATCTGAAGCCCTTTTTCACTTTTTTTTTTTTTGAAACATGATTGTCCCTTTGTCCTTCACGTTTACATCAATCTTGAGTTTGAGTCTTGACCTCTCATATGGAGGTTTTTCAAGGTTATGGTAACATGATGAAAAGAATTCCGAGGCCTTGTTACATCAAGGCATTACAAAACAAACAACTTTTAAAGAGGCACGGGCCAGATTAAACAGTCGAAATTAGTAGACCAATAGCCCCGTGTAGTTGATCACGTTTTGCCGCTAATGTAGTAGTATAGTTCAGAAGTCTGCACCTCCTCCACATTCCATTCTTCTACTTGCAGTTTCAATTGTAAGGTTGTAGGGACATGAAGAGTAAATGCGCCAGCTTTGCCTAATTGATGAATTATCCTCCCCCCTCCCCCCCCTCTTAATTTGTTGCTATGATTAGTTCGACTGCAATTTAGACTAATCCAAAGTCTAATTTACTGTCCACGGAATGCTATAGAGTAGCCTAATCAGTAGTATTATTTCATGGAATTACAACAGTGGCGACAAAATGCCAGCATGTTGAAGATCACGATATGGCCTATGTCCTCATATTGCTTGGCTAAATTTGATGGAATGCCGCCTTAGCTTGCATCAAATATCCTTGGCAGTATCGCTGGCAAACATATGTACGTAGGTTTTATGCTTTATACCTATGGCTGTCCTCTTCTTTTTCTTTGACAATTCCCTACACTGTCTGACTATGGAGGACTTGTTCAAGTACATAGGGAAAGAACAAAAAAGAGAAGATGATGGCATGATTGATCTGGTTTTTCATCTCAGAATCTAATATCATATTATTGTACAATCCCCCGTCATAATTTGGGTTAATCACAAGAAGTCCCCGTAAGATTTGGTGTATTTTGCAGTTTACCCTCTAACGTTTTATTTTTATTTTTCTCATTTTATCCCCTCCGCCAGTTTACCCTAACGAATGGACCGTTAAATAGTTACAATTGACAAAAATACCCCCATTTTAATCGTTAAGATTTCTAATAAAAATGACAGTCTTCATGTTTTTATAAAGAAGTTTGCATCTGAGGAGGGCTATTGATAAATAAATCATTTTCGATTTTTCACGGGATGGATCAGAGTAATTGCAGCGAAGAATCGACGGGAAAAGAAGCGCTTCGTCTTGAGGCACGGTAGAAAAAGGAGAATATGACCCCTAATCATGAAGAAAATACACCGTACCATTCCTAGGCAATGACAATAATGATAGATTTCTTCTATCCAGACCAATATATTTAAATGGTTTCCACTTTCACACATGGTTTGTTTGGATTGGCTTGATTTCAAAATTAAAAATTTACTTCACAAATTTCAACCACCTTTTTATCTTCCCAATCACCTTTTTATCTCACATATATCACATCACAAAAAGTGTTACAATAATTATCTCAAATAAATCATCCAAATAAACTATTATCCAAACAAACTAGAGTCTTTCACATAAATTAAAAATGTCAATCGTCCATTTGCCATAAGACGATGAGTTTGAGACGATGCCATCACATTGTTGAAGTGTCAACACCATCATCGTCGCATTTCTGTAAGAAAGAGAAGGTTGGGAGTAATTAATTTGTCATCCATGTTCCTATGTGAATGTGATCGCCATTAATCACATCGTCGTGTTAGCCCTCCTCCCCTATCATTGGTCGGAATTCGAAAGGAAAATGCTTTTTTTTAAATAATAAAAAAAAAACCCTTTAAAACCCGATCAAGGGAATATTTTTAATTCGCATTTTAAAAGAACTTATGTGTGAATTACGATTAGCAAACAACTCAAGAAACGACTAACCAATCTGATTATCCAAAAAACTATGCAATATAATATGCAATGATCTTTATAATGAATTTCGTCGAACATATATATGAGGTCGTGCATTATGGTGAGTGTATAGTGATTGAGCTTTAATTGTTGTTATCTGTATTATATACAGACCATGTTTGAAACTCTCTATTTTATGGATCACTTCACATGAACACGTTAGAGTATTTAATCCGGAAAGAGAAGGTGGCCATAGTAGAGTGATTGTAGTGCAGTGCAGTGCAGTTTGTATATAGTATTTGATTTTACAGCGCCCGATGGAGATTAATCTTTGGCCACCTTTGTACAATGAACATATGCCACTAAATTGATAATGCAGTAACAGCGGGAAACCCCATGACTCGAACATTGTTATTATCTCCTCCTCAACCATTATTAGTTTTTTTTTCTCTTTTATAGTAATTTTTTCCTATGTTGTTGTACTAGTTTAATAACCTCCAATGTTCAACACATTAATTTTCTTTTCTTTTCTTTTTCTGTCGGGATTTAAGGCCTCTCTTGCATTGTGTAAAGTGATACTAATAAGATCCGTAGAGTTTAACCTGCAATATTTAGTCCAGCTGTTGTAACTCAAAATGAGACTCATTTTTTGCCCCAGAAACTTCATGTTTGGATTGCATTTTCCATGATTTTTCATGGAAAAATTACTGTAGCGATTTGATGTTTGTGAGGAAAAAAGGTAATTGAAAAATGTGATTACAAAAAACGATGTAATTTTCTGACGGAAAACCGCAATCCAAACAAGGCTTACTAGAAATTGATTCTGATGCTGCATATTTGAAGAATTTCCTGTTTCGGGAAGGAAAGATTTCCAAGCCTGTGAAATTTGGGACCATATATAGAACTATATATATATATGGTGTTATTACTAATGCTATAGTCAAGATCAAGAATGGAGGGCTATGTAATCTGAAGTGTAAAACAAGTTATAATCACGAGTTCATGACTTTGTACATTTTTATTAGTTTCATCCTACACAAAATCATTGGATTCCAGATGTAAACAAGAAGCAACAAGAGCCCCCCCCCCCCCCCCCCAAAAACAAAAAAAAAAAAGTGTTTAATTAGTCATTATTATTAATAACATGGATAACGTTTGGATCTTAATACATCGGGCTTAATAGAATACTTGCGTTTGGTTCAGTGGTTTTTCTGCTTACTTTATTAGCAACATGTAAGAGAGCAAGCTTACTCAAGGACCAACTAATCAGATTCATGTACATCATCTAGTTTATCGTGACCTGATTAAACCCAGTCAAGATATCTCTAAACTTCTGTGTTGGTTAAGTTAAACTATTACATTCATTCATTGTATTCACACACACACACACTACATCCATTATAAAACTGGAATTTTATTCCTGTATCCATGAAAATTGAGAGTTGAAGGGATTCCCCCCAAGTGTCACAGTAAATACTAGAGCAACCAACCATGCATGTAATCTCCCTTAAAATGTTCTCTCTGCAGAATTCAGTCTTGGATGTCTCTGCTCTGCATTTCTATTTTCAAATTGAAGTGATCCATCCCATTACTGGACCACCAGAATCGTAACTGGGAAAGCCAAAAAAAAAGCTTCAAAGTAATTGCCAGCTTCAAGAAAAGCAAGCAACAAGGAATTACTACCATGCATGAATTCCAAATTTTGAATATCACACCGACGGTGCTCGTGAGTATCATTGACAAATCCCGCTAAATTACAAAGACAAAACCATCCATCATATGTTTGGCATCCGATCGGTTAAAACTCACTACTGTCATTTATCCATTTCACACGCTCAATTTCAACCCTTTTTTCTGGTTTGCAGTGTAACTTTGTCATCAGGTCAGAGTTACAATCATGTTCTTTTGTCATCTTGCACCTAGCTCTTCCACTAGAAGACACATATAAACTAATAATTGTTTGACGAAATACAGAAAAGTCCAGCAAAACTTGCTGAACAGCCATTTAATATTACTTGTAACTCAAGCCAGCGCTTCTGAAATCCTATGAGGATGTTGAATTAGTCAAACTAGACAGGACATATAATAATACTAGTATAAAATTTAACAGCGTTCCTGTTTGACAAGTGTATTTTTCTGATATTTGTTTAAAACTTTACTGTAATTTACGGTAGAAGTTTTTTTAAAAAAATTTTTAATCTAGTTTTTTTGAATATTTTGAAAATTTTTTTGAGTTTACTGTAACTAAAATTTTTAAAAAATTTATAGCAATTAAACTTGACAAAAGAAACTTGTCTGCCACAAACAAACAAGGCTACATTTCTTGGCACAAGCGATGTCACAGGTCATGAAATTGAAAAGCACGAAATTTGTTGAAAGTGAATAAGACTATGTCTTTGTTATCATCAATTTTGTAATTGGTGAAGTTCCTATGTTTAGGAAGTGCAGATTTCTTCCTTCCCTCAAGATTTTCATGGGACAACCACCACCGTGATGGGGTAGAGCGCTATACAATTTACATGGGGTGCTCTTTTTCAATCATCGTATGTAGCAACTGGTGAGTCTCGTGGACCCCTTCAATTCGATGCATCATTGCTTTCTTGATCATAATAATAATAGTGGGCTAAAAATGTAAAACTGACAGTCTTGCCTTCCATTGACGCAAAACTCAGCATTGAGAATTATTGAGAATGGTCCGTCCATCAGCCAGTGTTTAGGTGAGTGCCTGTGTGTGTTATACATATGCTGACTACAGCTTGGGAAATAGTATTAATTATTAAAGAGAGACCAAAATTTCACGTTCATAATTGGCGAAAATTGTTGGTGCAACAATAATGTCATTGATGTTTGCAGCAATAGGATTTGGTGCATCGATTACGAAGGTAAGAGATTAAATGAATATCGAATATGGCGAGGCATTCGAAAATGACCATAGAAAATATTTATAAGCTTAGAAAGTGTACATATATTCCGGGGTAAAAAACAAAAAAGCCCCCTGTGGTAAACCTAATACACAGAAAAGTCCCCCATGGTTTTAAAATATACAACACGATCCCTCATGTTTTGAACTAAATTGTAAAGGTGACGGAATCCGTTAAAGTTAACGGAAATGGACAAAATGACCAAAATACCCTGATATAATTTAAGCAAAAGACAGCTCAAAAAAATCATTTGTTTTATTCTCTAAATAGAGAGAATTGAGGGTTAAGGGGTAGAATAGGTATATTTGATAAAAATTAAGTATAAAATTTTTTTTTTAGGTTCCAATAAGTCATTTCCGTTAAATTTAACGGATTCCGTCACCTTTACAATTTAGTTCAAAGCATGAGGTATCGTGTTGTATATTTTGAAACCATAGGGGGCTTTTCTGTGTATTAGACTTACCACAGGGGGTTTTTTTTTTTTTACCCTATATTCCGAAGGTAGGAGATTAAATTAGTATCAAATCCGGCGAGGCATTCGAAAATCTTTATACGCTTTGAAAGTGTACATACAGACTACGAAGGCACCAACTACTAAAAAAAAGTGGCCTCCGTTTGGTAATTGAATTTTTTTGGATGTTTGTCTAAAAGTGGCCTCCGTTTGGTAAAGCTTTTTAAAAAAATTTTGAAGTACGTAAATTTTTTAATATTTTAAAGCGTATAGTTTAAAAATTTTGAGAAGTTTTTTAAAATTACTACTGTAACTAAAATTTTTAAAAAATTGATAACTTATAAACTTGGCAAAAAACTTACCTGCCAAACAAGGTCATTAATATTGAGCTAAAGGCACAAATCTGACTGCCTCCATTGTTTTCTTTATTATTTCAGTGAATTGAGAGCTAGATGTAGTTGTTTGGCTTAATATGCATGTTTTAGCTTTGAATTTGATTGTTGTACTTTATTCTCCTAAGCAATACTAATGAATAAGGTCCAAGGCCAAACCAATTAGAGCCCGTACGCATTTACTTGCCTTGCCATAATGTCATCAGCAAGTTGGCTCAGGACAGGGAAGTAAATGTAGCCAGGAGGGGCTATGTCAATCTCAATTTACACATACTAGTACTTTATTCAATCGCTTCAACCAAATTATCCAGTTGATAAAAACTGAGCGGGCATTTGGCCTCTTACGTGGCAATGACTCAGGCAATCACCCCCACTTATTTTACTGTGAGCCTGAGAGCATCTGATGGATATCAGCAGTGATTCTTGATGACCTGGCGGGAATGGGGAGGATCGCCCGGTCATCATTCCAGGCAACAGCCACCACGGGATGATGGCCACTCTTCCCTGCCGTCACCATCGTTACCCCACTACGGGCCGTCAGATTTAACGGCATATTCTCCTGCACCCTTCCAGATTCTGCATATCGAAATTAACGTCGTTAAGCCTTTTCTGTCATCTGCTTAGCTGGACGCCACTGTAAAACTCTAGGGTTTCCTGAATGGGCCAGCTGGCACGGCAATCTCTAGCACATGGCCAGCTTCTGCTGTGCTGTTGAGAGACACGACAATAAATTGACTGAATTACCCTCGTCCTCTATCGGGATTCGTTGCTATGAGCTGCCATGAAGCTCTCTCTGCATGGCTCCGCGGTTGACATGTTTGCCTCACTTTTTCTCAAATTTATCAAAGTAGTCCATTCCACTCGATGAGTGTGCTTGCATATTAAATTATTTGAGATAATTTTTTTTAAAAAAATACTATAATATTCTTTAGATGTAAAATAAAAATATAATTAAAAAATTATTCTAAAAAAAATAATTAAAAAATATATTCATGATACGAGCAAATAAATTTATGTAAATAATTTATTGTCCAAACAAACTTAATATCATGAACATGTTTCTTATTACTTTTTGTCGAACATTCACATAAATGTATTATATATCGGTAAAATTTTGTTTACATGATCAGTGTATTTGTTAGCGATTTGAATGCATACGTACTAATGATCTAAATGCATCATACTATATGTGCGAAATTTGATATTTAAATTTAAATTAAAATGACATGCCATGCATTTGAATCTGTTAATATATATATTATTAAATTAACAGAGATTAATCCAAATATTATCCCACAAAATTTTTTCAAATAATCTACTGTCCAAACATAGTAGCAGCAGCAGTAGCAGTATTACCTCATTCTCGGCCAATTTCGTGGATAAGGACCAAAATGGTGGTAAAAATGAAAATTCACACGCAATGGGATTGGGTAGTTTGGGCAATTGGTTTTGGGCCCCTCAAAATCTTGTGTTAGCTCCTGGCTTGCGTGCGAAAGTGGAAATCTAGAAAGTACAGGAATCCAGAAAAATAATTTCCAGAAAATATGGAAATTTGCAAGAACATAGGGGAGAAATGATTCGGTGTTGTGCATGTAAACTGTTGCAAAATGGGCCATCTGCCAATTAGTAGCTAATTACCTGGACATGTGGGTCCCCATTTACAGTGCTCGTAATTGTTCGCTGCGGGAGAACCCACGAGTCGCTGCCACTTTGCAATGTGCTTTGTCTGAGCTCTGAACTAATCTTCTACCACTTGCAACTTGTCCGTTAGGATTGACCTTTTTTTAAAAACAAGTTTTTCTAAATACGATGTCACGATAATATAAAAATAAAAATATTTTAAAAAATATTTTATTTATATAATATATTAAATATTTTAAAATTTTTTTATATTAAAAAATTTTCGTATACACTGTTATAATAAAATTTTTTAAAAATATCCTATAAAATTTCTCATTTTTTCTTCATTTCCCTGTTTTTCTTCTCTTTTTTAAATTTTTTGTCATAAATAAATTCTACATATATAATTAAACAAGGAATTGAAAAGCAAAGGTAGAGAATATAATTTGCATAGAGCAACTTTTTTGCGCTAAATGTTCTACTTTTTATAGCAAAATGTCGGATGAAATTATGGAGGAAAATTTCTTTGTTTGAATAGTAAACTTATCCCAAATAATATTTCGCTTGCATCATAAACACATTTTCTAACCCACCTTTTTATATTCCCAATCACTTTTTTATCCCACATACATCACATCACAAAAAGTACTACAGTAATTATTCCAAATAATATTTCAAATAAACATCTAGTAATAGATAAGCAAAGGCTTTCTCTTTTTTTTTTTTTTGAAAATGAAACTAATAAGTCATTTGTATTTACGTCCTTTTGGAAAATGTTTAGGAAAGACAGCGTAAAAGTTTACAAAAGGCAATTTGCATTTTTGCAATGTTTGTAACTGTTAGGCTTCTAAGTTGTGATTTCAAAAAATAGCAAATGAATTGTTTCGCATGAAAATGCTTTATAAGTCAACAATACACCACCAATATTTGAGAAATTTTATGTCGGTTTAGAGCAATTATTTGACATGTCTAATTGTTAGACTCAAAGCAATGAAAAAAATTGCATTTGGACATATAAAGACCTCGCTTGTTAATTCACTTGCTAAGTAGGATCTACAATACTTGGGAATCAAATAAGACACTTTTATATGTTTACATGAAACTACTCTATTGGTTCTGAAACAACTATTAGCCATGCCAAATAGTTAGTTGTTTGGCATTGACACAAAATTTCTCACCAATTTTTTGTAGAAAATGTACTGTAGGATTTTGATATATATGAGGTGAAAAGATGATTAAGAAATGTGTTCGCGAAAAACGTAGAAATTTTTTGTTGGAAAATACCTTTCCAAACTAGATTTTAGTTTCTCTTGCTCACAATGACAATTCCATTGTACTCCCTCCGTCCCACTTTGATAGTTCTGTTTTCCTTTTTCGTCTATCCCAAATTGTAGTCCAGTTTCCAATTGAATAATGTAGTTGTATTTTAATTTTCCTGAAATACCCTTATTCAATGTAAGTTGTTGTTACTATAAACCTACCCCATTTAATGAAAGTTGATTCTTTTTTTACCATCAATTCAAGTTCCCATAAAGTTATATTATAATTAATGTGAGGGTATTTTAGGAAAATAACTACCTAAATTGATTGTTCCAACAAAATTAACTACTTTTTCTTAAACTATGTGAAAAAATAACTAGGACTATCAAAGTGGGACGGAGGGAGTATTAACTTTAACGAGATGTGTTGTAACTCTGGGGATCAGATCACATTAAAATTCTTTGAAATTCTGCACGAAATATTAGCACCGCCACGTCAGCAAACAACCCTTGCTATTCTAAAGAAGACTAAATATTAGAAGCTTAACAAATCATGGTTTGGTATGTGATGATAGCATCAATTTGCACATGGAAACTGATACTATCGTGGATAAGCACAGACCTATTTTTTTCTTCCAAAAAAAAAAAAAATGTCTTGAAGGCGTAGGACCCTATAATTTCAATTTGACAATTATACTGGCCAAGTCAGTTTATACCATATCAAATAAATATTGCAATCGAAGATCGAAAACCAGCTAAATTGGATAGATAATTGTTTAATTTAAGGAAACGTAATGGTTTAGCATTTGTTTGTTAGATAAGATGTGAAATAAAAGGAAAGTATTAGCAATCCATGCGTACAAAGAGAGAAGATATACACCCTAATTAAAATTAATGTCCACTGATCAAGTGATTATGCTTTCTTTTTTCCTAATTCTGTCACTATATACTTTTACTTGGATATGCTCAATATTTTTACAACTATTATAGATTATTTTTTCATACACTGGCAGTGTATATATATTTTAGACTCTGGATTCTATGTCTGATAGGTTTTGGAAGTCACAGTTGCAGAATTGGAAAATCCTACAAAATAATGCAATAATGTACTTGTGCATTAAACTGGACATGGAGAGATGTAGGAAAATGCAAGATTAACCCAAGAAATAAATTTTATTTGAAATATTAGAAAAGTTCAGTATAAAAAGAATGCATTTGATTCTTTCGTTTTTCATATTTTTTTCTCTTTTTACTTTTGTTGAAACATATCAATTTAGTTATATATATATATGTATATTTCTTGAGAATCATTACCAAATATACGCACCACACTAGTTGCATTATGGCTATCACAAAGTAATTACCGTCTTGGTAATCTTGACTAAATTGATTTTGTTAGATCTAGGAATTACCTGAATTTCAATTATGTAGTTATTCATTCAATTATATTTTTGCCATCTTCATTAAGACGTATCCAATACAAAAATGAACTATAATGCTAAAATTGTATAACATGAATTATAATGCAAAGTATATTTACTAGTTTTTTCAATGTATTGATTAAAAAGGTCTAAATGGATCAAACATGAGATTTTTTTTTTTTTTTTATGCTTTCAAAGTGAAACTATTTAGCTCCCAACTCAAAACAAGATAAAAAGGGGGAAAATGTTATTCAAATTATGAGTGAGACACTCCACAGTACTAAAAGATGGAGATTTATTTGATAACCACCTCCATTAAAATCTCAAATATTCATCTTACCACTGCCATACTTTCATACTTGCTGATATATCATTAAAACCATTGACATTATTACTCGTAAGTTGTAATTAGACATGCAAAACTTAAAGTCAATCAAAGACATTTTGTTCTTCATTACCTATATTAACATTTACATTATACAATTGTCTTGAGTTCGCATATATTGACACTTACCTATTAATAAATTTTGTTGTATATACTCATTTACATGTGTCATTTGTCAAAAGAAATTGTCAACGTCATCTTAAAAGGAATTAAACTAAAATCCATTTTAACGATTTTGTTCTTTCGATATTTTTGTACGTATATAAATGTCAAACATGTACTTAATGTATCCGATAAATGACAAAATCAGTGATTAAAATTTAGCTTTGAATACCAATTAGTCACAAATGTATCTAATTACTAGCAAAAAATTTTTAAAAAAATGTATGTTAATTTTACATATATGGATTCTTATTCATGAATTTGTCGCGTATAAACTGCATTCAATTTACATATAAATATTCATATATTAGCTTACACATGTTGTTCGTCAAAAAATTTGAGCAAGCATTGAATTTTCATTGTACATAGAATTATACTAATTTACAATTTGAAAATTATACTAATCCTCCATTTCCACTTTGAAAATTATACTGATCTTCCTAACTTAAGTGTTATAAGACTCCACAACAAAATCTTTAAGTTATCAAACCAAAATCTTTGATTAGGTTTAGTGTAATAAAATCGTTTAGATATCCCTTCCAAGAAATAAAGAGCAAAGAAAAGAGTGGAAGAAAGAAAGAGGGCAGCTAGTGCAGTGAATTTGTATGGCCTTTCATTTCACTCTTGTTACAAAATTCATGTCCCCAAAGCAAGCAAGGTGAATAATAATAATACAAGAGAGAGAGAGAGGGAAAGGAAAGAAAAGAAGAGTAAATAGGGGAGCAAAAAAGAGAAGACGACTCCCTAAAGTCCCCCTCCTCCTTAATATACACAAGAGCGAGAGAGTGGGAGGAGAGTAGCCAACCAGAGCTGTCTCGTGAAGCAGCAGGTGAAAGGAAAGAAAAGAACAACCCAAAAGAAAATTAGGAAAACGAAAAACCCAAAAAATTTCTTTTCTTTCCTTTCCCTTTCTTTCATCCTCTAACTATACTATTCTCCCCTTCTTCAACTCTCACCTCTGCAAAACCCCATCTCTCTCTCTATCTATCTACTCTCTAAACATTCACATTCATTCTTTGCTTCCTCCTTTTGAATCACGAGATCCCCATCTCTTTTATTTTCTCTCTCCTTACTTCCCCTATTTCCTTTCTCTCATGTCTTCTTCAAAAACTTCTCTTTCTAATTATTTCTTCTTCCATTGCTGCGTCCTATTTACTTCCACCGTTTAACATTGCTCAAAGACTGAGACTTGAGAGGAAGGAGGTGGAAAAGGGGAAAGAGTAAGCACATTTGTTGTATATCGTAGGAAATTTTGCAGGGGGGGGGGAGAGAGAGAGACAGTGTGTGTGTGTGTGTGGATTGAGGGGAGTAAAGATTGAAAAAAATGGCTCAGTCTGGAAAACCCATTACGGATATTAGGTTGGATTCCTTGAATGATCGGTTAAGAAACTCATTGAACTGTGTCGAAGACGATAATGATAACAACTTTAACAAGCCGGACTTTCGAGAACTCGATCTGGGTTCGCCGGTCTCGCCGTTGAGGACTCGTGGTGGAGCCACTGCTACCACTACGACGACAACTACTACTACGAGCAGTAGCTCCAGCTCGTCTGGATCGGTATCGGGTCGAAATGGGCAAGGCCAGGTGGTTAAAAAGTCGGATTTAAATCATTCCGGCGAACTTTCCGGCACGGCGGAGAGTTCTCCGACCGGTGGCCGGGGATTTAAGCCGGGTCATTCCCGATCAGATTCGGGTGGGACCCACCCCTTGATATACTCCGGTGGGAGTGGGAGCTCTGTTACTTCGCCGGGGGTCAATGTGCTTCCCAGCGGGAATATCTGCCCTTCCGGCAGGATTTTGAAGACTGGCATGGCGAGCCGGTCGTCCAAGACTGATGTGTTGGGGTCCGGGACTGGTAATTACGGCCACGGAAGTATAATGCGGGGTGGCACCGGAGCAAAATCCGCCGTTGGTTGCGGCGGGGAGAGAGAAAGTGTGGGCCTTGCCAGCCCAGCACCGACAAATTTAAGAGGCGGTGGCCTCATGGTTGGAGAGCCAACAAGAAGGGGTGGGGCTGGATTGTTGAATAGTAATGATCCAGAAGAGTTGAAAAGATTAGGAAATGAGAATTATAAAAAGGGTTATTTTTTGGAGGCTTTAACTCTTTATGATAAAGCCATTGCGATTTCACCAGGTAATGCTGCTTACCATTGCAACAGAGCAGCTGCATTGATAAGTCTGAAGCGGTTTCCAGAGGCAGTGAGGGAATGTGAGGAAGCTATTAGGTTGGATCCAGGATACGTGAGGGCACACCATCGGTTAGGGTCTTTGCTTGTTAGGTGAGTTGGGTGAAGAAAGTGAAAATCTTGATTTGTTTTTCTGTTAATTGGTTATGCCAAATTGCAATTTTGTGTTATTTCAAATCTTTCGTTTTGTTTGCTATGTTAGTGTTGCAGTTGCTATATGGTTCTTTGCTGAACTTTTGTGCTTTTGACGTATAATGAAGGGCTGCTTGCTTTTTTAAGCTTGTTTTATTCGTTCTACTGCTTTTTTTTTTTTAGTGTGATCCACGTCCTTTGTCAGATCTGATTTGTCTGAAAGATCTCGTGCTGTGATTGTTTCTTAGTGTCTTTGAGTGCATCATGCTTCTAATTGGATTAATGTTGCACTTCATATCTGCTCCTATGAGTTCGAAGTACATTAGAAGATGGGAAGAAACTTGGGTTGTAAATTAGCTCCTTACTTGTAGAAGAAGCAAATGCCGAGTAGATTGTCATTGCTTAAGATATTTATGCGTGAATTTCATTTCACTTTAAATCACTAAAGTCTTTACTTGTTTACCGTATTGTAAGTTTGACAAAAAAATAATTCAACATTTTGGAATTGAACCTGCCCATTAATGAAGTCCATCTTAAAGTTGTACTTGCTATTAAATCATTCCAAAAGGAACACAGTTGTGGGGGGTTAAAAGTCAGTCAGCCATGACTATTGTTCAATTAATTCCATCTTAAATCTGGTTGAGGTCTTTGCCTTTTTTCCTTTTGTGGTTTAGGTTATTGGAATTTCCATTGTTTATCCTGCATTGTGCAGTAAGCAATCTAATTCCTGTAAGGGTCGCAGTTTAGGACAGGTTGAAAATGCCAGGAGGCACCTTTGTATTCCAGGGCACCAGACAGATCCAGTTGAGCTACAGAAGTTGCAAGTTATTGAGAAGCGCCTAAGTAGGTGCACTGATGCTCGGAGAGTTGGTGATTGGAAAAATGTGCTTAGGGAAGCAGAAGCTGCAATTGCTTCTGGAGCTGATAGTTGTCCTCAGGTAAAAAAATGCTTAAAACTTCTGTCTTTTGGAGAAGTTCTAGTGACAGGAAAAGGAAATTGGTTGAACTGAAACAGTTTAATTGAATTGGCAGCTATTGGCATGTAGAGCAGAAGCCCTTTTAAAGCTGCACCGAATAGATGATGCTGATTCAAGTCTTTCAAGCACTTCCAGACTTCATACATCAGACAATTTGAACTCCCAAATAAAGTTTTTCGGAATAGCATCTGATGCATATTTACCCTTTGTTAGAGCTCAACTGGAGTTGGCGCTTGGAAGGTATGGCCCAAACTATCCGCATCTGAAAGTGAAATTATGGATTACATGGGTTGTGATTTGTATAAATTTATTCAGGTTTGAAGATGCACTTACAGCCATTGAGAAAGCAGGGCAGATTGATCCTCGGAGTGTTGAAGTCTCTGTTTTACTCAGCAATATAAGGATGGTCAGTCAAGCTCGTTCCCGTGGCAATGCTTTATTCAAGTCCGAGAGATATACTGAAGCATGCTCAGCTTATGGGGAAGGTCTCAGACTTGATCCCTCAAACTCAGTTCTCTTGTGCAATAGAGCAGCATGTTGGTTTAAGCTTGAAAAATGGGAGCTATCTGTAGATGACTGCAGCCAAGCTCTGCGTATCCAGCCAAATTATACTAAAGCATTGCTTCGAAGGGCTGCCTCAAATAGCAAGGTGAATTGCCTTTGTTTTGCATCTCATGCACTTTAAACACGCTAGAGCATTTTTTTTTTTTTGCATTCGTGTATTTGCTTTGCAATCACATAGGTGTAGGTGTGACTTGATATTGTTATTTATAGCTTGAACGGTGGGCTGAAGCTGTGCAAGATTATGAGGTTTTGAGAAGGGAACTTGCATACGATAATGAAATTGCTGAGGCGCTATTCCATGCACAAGTTGCCCTAAAGAAATCCCGGGGAGAAGATGTTTCCAATATGCAATTTGGTGGGGAAGTTGAGTCGGTTTCTTGTCTTGAGCAGTTTCGGGCTGCAATTTCTTCACCTTGTAAGCTTCTGCCTTCTGGCACTAGCGTCCTTTTGATTATGCATTAGAGCTTGTACGTGCATTGTTTACTACTGCAATTACGTGAAATTTTTTTTGGAACATTGCAGGTGCTTCTGTTGTACATTTTCTAGCATCATCAAACCTACAATGCAAGCAGATATCTCCAGTCCTAGACGCATTATGTGCGAAATATCCGTCCATAAACTTTCTCAAGGTACAAACTGCCATTGCTGTAGATATTGCCAATTCTTCCTGAATGCTTCTGAAACATTCCCTGCCTTGAAAATAAAATTAGCAAACTTGTTACGTGCATTCACATACTTTGACTGGAAAACAAAACCTACATTGTCGTTCATTGTTGACTGAAGGTTGATGTCGAAGGGAGCCCTGCAATTGCTAATGCGGAACACGTAAGAATTGTACCTACATTCAAGATTTATAAGAATGGTCGCCGGGTGAAGGAGATGATATGCCCTAGTAAAGAGCTGTTGGAGTCCTCGGTGAGGCATTACAGTAATTAAATTCAAGATCAGAATGTTTACTCCAGCTTCTCTTCTTCATTTCTTGTGCTTCCCTCTTTGCATTCCAGCCCAGCTCCCCCTGCTTCAGTGCAAACGGTCATTCCTCCTGCCATATAGTTCTGCTGAACACCTGTGACATAAGCAGAGCACGGCATAATAATCTTGTTAGATGTCAATGTCAGGCAAGGGCCAGAAAGATCCAAAAAGATAGCTTAGTTCTCTTTTGCCCTTTCATTTATTCATTCATTCATCCTTTCTCTTGTTCCATCTTTTCTACCGATCTTACATTTTTCCGAAATTTTAAGTTCATATCTTTTCCGGTTTTATATAGCCTGGCCTGTGTTCCTGATATTATCTCTCCTCCAGTTGAGGGTAGAAATAGTTGAGAGAGGATGTACAATCGATTAAAGTTGTTTAGTTGAATTCTAGCCAGAGAAAAAGAGACATGGCTGGCCGGGTTGGCTGGCTTTAGAAGCGGATCCTGTACATGTACATATTGGTGAATGATACATACAAAACCATTGGAGGCCATTTGAGGGAGATTGGATGTCATGTCTGGTGGGTAGTTAACCGGGTTAGTGAAAGAAGGATGGATATGATGATGATGATGATGTTATTGATATTAATGTTTATCATTGCTCAACCATTTCATCAATAAAAATTCTTTATTATTGTTGTTGTTATTTTTTTTGTACTTTGATTTGTCATTTGTTAATGGGCTGTTTTTCTTAGTGGTGGTGTTCAGTAGTCAATCTTGTTATTTACTATAACACATGTACATTTTCCTAGAGAGCAGCCAAGTGCCAAAGTGTTTTTAATTGATGGTCGGCTTTCTCATCAAGTTATTGGTGGGAGGGTCGTTGATTCGATTGATTACTGCAAAAATGCACGGTCCCCCGTTTGATTCTTTGAAAATCTTTTGTTCTTTTTTCCCTTCAAAAACACTTCTACACCAAAAACTAATGCCACGTTTTAATCATATCCTTGTATGTATATAGTAGTAGTAACTACTTAATTGTGGCTTAATTATAGCTTCTTCCGATGGGAAAATCCCGTTAAGAAAATCCCATCGGCTATCCCTCTCCTTAGATAAGGCTAGAATAGGTACTCTCCTTAGATTAGGCTAGAATGTGATCAAACCCCTCCCGCATTTGTAAGCCTTTGATTGATGATGCAATAATGTTTGAATCCTTGACTTCTCACGCATAATTTATGTGGTGGCTAACTCCTTTTAAGGAAGTTGGTTATTTGTAAGCCTTTGATAGATGATCCAAATTTTTTTTCCCTTGACGGGGCGGTGTAATTTGGATAAGAGTTATGGCCATTAATTGAGGGGAGAGGCTTTATATGATTTTATGAGCAGGCAGAAGAAGCCCTGTGGTCGAGGGCTTCTTTCCACTTTTCATTTTTAAAAATCACATGTAAGCATTTAAGTTTACTTACCAACCTCCAATCTCCATTCCAAGTCATCACCATCGCAAAGGGAATTTGTCCACAAGGTTGGATGATAGACAGAAGATGATGACGATGATGATGAAGATGATGATGGTCGGTGCTAACATGCGCCTTGCTGACAGATAGGGCTGTCCTGTCCTGAGCGACTGTATGTACCTTTTGCAATGAATTCTTGGGTTGCCCTTCCATTTTGTTTGATTCGGACAAAAAAAGGCCCCCTGCAGCGGGACTCTAATCTTTACTCCTTTGATTATTGGCCTATTCTATTATTCGCTATTTGACTATTGAGTGGTGTCGCTATTGACTATTGAGATTTTAATGGACGTCATGGCAATTCCAGTAATTATTAGTGGGATCTGATTTTTTTATTTATTGATTGATAATTAATTATTTTGTGGTTTGATGATTGGTCAAAGAACCTTGAAACAATAATTTTCATATTACAGTATATAAAAAAAAAAAGATTTACAGGACAATTATATCTTGGATAAGATTAAAAGTCATGCAAACCCCCTTATTCTCTCTTCCTTTTTTTTCTTTTCCCTTTCATTCCTTGATCTGATAATGCCACGGCCTTAGCATGTCTTAAGCAATCTATCTCAAATATTTGATTACATTAAAGCACCTCCAAAACTGATTCAATTTCATACTTTATTCCCATAACAACTTTTTCTGTTATCCATCAGATCAAATTCAAACGGAAATGAGAAAAAGGGTAAAACCCTTCATTAGCCCATTAATATAGTCCAAAAATTCCCTACATGACTATAGTATTCTACTCTGAATCTATCTTCTCTTTTTTTACTATAATACTATACTCTGATTCTACTTGTCACTCCACTGTCCAAAAAAGTCTTGAATACTTAACATGAATCTGATGATATTTCTAAACATGAGAGCAAAAGTCTTGAATATTTAAATAAACCTGACAATATTTTCAAAGATGAGAGCAAATCTAAAATTTGACTGTTCATCTTCGTTCCAGTTGTAGTAATTTTCTCTTTGTGATGCTATCCTTCTGATTAAAAAAAATAAAAAATAAAAGAAAAATTCACTACAAATCTAGGGAAACTGGAATTATCACTAAACGTGAAAGCAAAATCTAGAATTTTGATTATTCACCTCCATTCCAGTTGCGGTAATTTTCTGTTTCTGATGCTCTCTTTCCTGTTAAAAATAAAAAAGGAAAAACTCACTACAAATCTAGCAAAATTGGAATTATTAGCATGTTTATACAAAAATTTTCCATCACTTATTAATTCAAAATTTTCCGTCACTCTCTCCATTCAATCAATTGTACAAAACTTAGTTTTGATTTTGTCATACTGCATTGAACGGGAACTCATTGTGCATGTGGCTATATGGGAGGAATAGCATGTTGGGTTGAGGAAAACAGTTAGTCTTATGCTTTTATTTGGAATGGATACTCGTCAGTCTGGAACCTTCTATGTTAATAATGGTGGTAACGAGAATTTGATTGAGTTTGAAGAATTTGATTTAGAAAGCATGGAGGAGGCTGCTCCTTATTAGGGGATAAGGTCAGAAGATTAGATTAGTAATAAAATTTGGAGTTGAATCATTGTAGGAATATTTTTTGAAAAAAAAGGTTATTTTGGCAAAAAAAAAAACTCGTAATATGACATTGAAACTGTTTTGTGGATACTAAGGGTAAAATTTCTTATCCGATAGCCCGATACTGCCAGCAGAATGGGAAATCTAATGTGTGTGTTTGGTTGGGGGTACCATCCGAAGTAGGTGGGTGTGTGGATACATCTCTATCCATGCAAAGAGAAAAAGGGACGCGACATTCAAATGATTATATGATAATGATGGAAGAAATAAATGATCCTTGTGGCCAAAACTCCAATTAAGCAAAAGGGTCAATAAGAATCAGAAAGTAGAATAATGCTAAGAAAGAAAGGTGTAGAGAGGAGGAGGAGGAGGCTGTTGGAATTTTGGGATCCATCCAAAAAGACGAGAACAGGGAGACGTTATTATTATGATTGGTTGGTTTCCGTTTACAGGTCCCTATAACAACAGTGGCAGATATATTATTATTGTTACAGTACCACCTACGGCTACGGAGCCCGTAAACGTAATAGAAGTGTGAAGCTACTACTGTCTATTACTGTATTACTGATCAAAAGTGAAGTGTCCTAAAAGTCTGACCGATTTTTGACCAAAGAAAAGAAAAAAGTCTGACTGATGATGGATGGACACATTGATGGATGGATCGATTTTATTTTTATGATGAAGATTGAAGATCATCATTCAATGTCCTGCAGAAAATATAGCCGTTGTTATGTTCAGTTCCAAAAACCCCAGATGAGTGTGTGTGTGTGTGTGTTTTTGCTGAGGTGGGACAGCAACGGTTGCACAGTAGATTCATTTCATGATCAAGATTTTGTTTAAATAAAAAATATATATATATATATATATATAATTCAGGTTGCTTGCGTCTTGAAATTCATAAAATTTTATTCTATAATTACACGTTATTAAAAGTGAATTACACGATATGCATATAAAATTACATATTATAAATTTTACATAAAATCGATCTGAACGATTTTTTGACAAATCGTTCGAGCCCTTATCCGTGTGTTTGTATGTGAGTTACTGCTGTTACTTACTCTGAAGCAGACGTCTTTGGCTGGTGGAAAAAGTGGGGACTAAATTACATACAAACAAACCATTCAATAAAGGATGGTAGGATGAAATGTATGGCTTTGGTTCGTTTTCGTTTGGTTGGTGGGGTTACAAAATAATTTTGCATGATGAGGTAGCATTTACCTTTTTTGCTTGCCTTCAATTCAATTGGATTTTCATTTCACCCTTTTTGTCTTCTCTTATAGGCTTTTTTGGGGTTCGACCCTTTGGAATTTAATTTTAGTCAAAGACACCTAACCGTCCCATGGCCACGGCCAGTATTCGGCTTTAATAGTCTTGCCCCAACGCCCGCCACCGAGAAAAGATGGTTTGAAAAGTTGACCAATTGGGGCAAAGTTTCACAGATCGAATGACCAAATTTTACCAAAAAAACTGACCGACACTTAATGCTTTTAGTGGACTGTCGGTCGGACGACATGTGGACTTTGGGGCGAACACAAATCATGGATTTCCACGCAAGAAAGGCAGAGCGTTGTTGTGTCGTCTTTTGTAGTAGTATTTTGTTTTTCTTACTTTTTTTTACCACTTAAATGGGCTGTTTTTGACAGAAGCTTGGGCTTGGAAAGCGCTTGTAGGGCCTTATTCAGACCCAAAATTTTGAAGAGGATTCGTACTCTGTGTGCTCCATTCTATTTATGGATATATTATTACCTTGATTGTTTTGCCAATCGAGATCGACGATGTGTATACATACTCCCTAGGAGGTTTGTGCGTGCGTGGGGAGGAGGACTTCGGGCTCGAACGGTTAGTAGATGAACCGTTGTGTTGATAAAATGCAAGTTTATTTGTTTAGAATGTAAATCACTCTCAACACGATGCAAATATAGAACAAATTTTATGAACTCCAAATGATATATATTGTGTAATCAAATCCCTTTCTATATATATATATATAGCCAATTTTGACCTTTAACCTTTCAAAGACAGTTACTAGAAGAGGGGGAGGGTAGGCCGGATTATCTTTTTTTTTTTTTTGAAGAAAAAGATTATTGTAATTTGAGAATTTTTTATTCTCTCAATTCACAGCCATCCTATGTATCGTTTTAATTTTCTTGCATGTCAAAATCAATTATCTACTAAGAAAAATGGACGACTCCATAAATTTAGCGAGGAGCATTGCTATACTTTTTCTTATCACATCAAGAAGACGGTAGGTGGTGATCATTGGAACCATGTGGTTGGACGAAGGAAGTTTACAAATGTGGCAATCCCTTGATTCTACAACCAAACCTGTTAAGTGTTTCTTTATTTGTTGAAACATCCCACTGAAACACGAAGGACATAATGATATAAGACTCTGTTTATTTATTTATTTTTGGGAGGAGTAAGACACTGTTTATGCTAATCAGAAATGGATCAAACATAAAAAGCAGACAACAATTAAGGACAACAAACATGTGAACTAAGAGGTCGTTGCTGGCCAAGTGCAAAGGCTTCAACTGGGAGTGTCTTGGTGATGCCCGCAAGGCCCTTGAAGTGGAACTTTCCAGTTACTGGATCGTCCAGAATAATTTCACAAACTTGGAGGCCAAAGCATCATCCCCTCCTTGGCCTTTACACCCTTGAGCTTTTTAATCTTCTTCTTCTCAATATAACCAGGGATATCAGTATCGTAGCTCACGAGCTTGCTGATCTTCTTGAATTCGTGTTCAACTTTCTTTTGTTGAACAATCCACACATACCCTGTGCTCTTTAACAAATCCTACTTCCACCACGTTTGCAAGAGGAAGAAGACCTAATGGTAGTCCAAGCTATTCGAGGAGAGCTATGGCCATTTTCAACACTTCCTCATGACCCTTCTTCACAATGCCTCCTTCCTTTTCTGCCATCACTCCTGCAGCATGCAGTTATTTTCCTACCTGCCAGCTTGGGATATAACGTGAGATGGGAGCCGTAATTACTATATATAAACCCTTGACTAAGATTTCAAAAGTTGTATGCATAGTTTAAGCCGTATGAGTTTGTAATTTGCCCTCAAATTGACCGCCAGGAGATTAGTCTTGTCCAGACGCGCTTCTATTTTGTTACCATCATACTCTCTGGTTTCGATCGACCAAAACAGAACCCAAAATTCTGCTCCTAAGTTTCCCGTAAGCACCAAATTTATATTTTTTGTTCTTTCACTGCTCCTAACTATTGGCGTTTGATTTTGGGTTTTCTTCTCCCCCCTTCCCCCTCTGGCTACAGATCCCTGTACTCGTCCATGCCATTATGCTCTCCTTCAAGTATGCATTTTTTTGCAACACGCGATTCGTGTTCTCGGACAGCAAATATCAAGTAATCAGCATGCTACTAAAATCAATTTTGAGTTACAAGTTTGCATGCAGATTCTTGTCATCTCCAAGTCAAAGACATCGCATAGCCAACACTTTCAACTCCTACATGGGCATGGGCAAATTCAAGAAGAAGGCTGCTCTAAATATTTTACAAGTTAAACCCTAGTTCAACTTCAAACTAAAAATGTAGAAATTCCTCTAACAGGGTGATGCAAACACGGATAAATGGTACGTTTCATTTAATTATACAGTTTGAAAGACAGAGTTCATGGCAAGAAAACAATTTAAACGAAGTAACTGGAAGCACTGAGAACATTAAATTCCCCTAACCAAGTATCAGCCTTTCTTCCAGATTCCATATGAATTACCAAGTCAATAAAGTACATTGCACATGTTACTTTTTGGAAGCACCAGGTCCGGAAAACTTCAGGCACCGCTTGCATATAGACGCGTCCACTCCTTAGCTGCAGTTTATTGGATATACAACATTTTAAGTATAATATGAGACTCCTGGCTTCCAGCCCAAAATGGAAAAAGGAAACTAATGTTTAAGGGAAGCAGAGAAGAAGAAAGCTTGTACAGTTTACCTGTTTCAACAGCTTCAGCCTCATTTGACTTCCAATGCTTTGCAATGTTTTCGGAAAGTGGGTCATCCGGGTTTGGAGCGCTCAGAAGAGCTTGAATGCTAGAAAAGAGAAACAATTACATAATGTAATTGTCATCCGCTTGTCGTAATAAATACAGCCTTGAAATTAATGAAAAAGAAAATCTTAATGCAATTCTCCCTAACTCATTTTAGGAAGAGTTTCAAAGAAAATCAAGACCCTGATCATACCTTCAGAATCCCAACTTGTTCAGCATACCACAACATTCCTTAAATGTAAGAATTTCCTTTAAATACAGAAAAAAATAACTTCAGTACCTTAAAAGTACAGTTCGGATCTGAAGAGCAGGACTCCATTTGTCTTTGAGAATATCAAGGCATATCCTTCCAAGCTACAAATAAATGCTTATCCTGTAAGACATAACTATATTTAAGCCTAGAGGGTACTAGGATTATAGCCGTAACTACTAACCTTATCGATGTTAGGATGATATATTTTGGTCAGGAATCGAACCTGTTAAGAGATGTAATGGACAAAGAGCATACAAGTCAAGTGCCTTTCGTTAGAAAAGATTTCACTCCAAATAAGTAGATTTATTCCTTCAATCAACATAGAAAACAAAATTTCAGATAATATAGTAACTCTCAAACAACCATTAGGAAGACCTCAACTCCAATAAGCCCAATCCCAGGTCAAGCTAATAAGAGAACACATGTTTAATGTGGCAACGAGCCTCCAAAATGTTTAATAGTTCTGCCAAACTATGCTGATATTTAACCATGTACAAAAATGTTTTTAAGGTGACAAGGTTTGACATGGACCAAAGTAATGCAATATTTTTTAAGTTCTTCCATTTGGCAGGCCAAAAGTTTACACCTAATAATCAGCCAAATTTGCACTGCTACGCAACAATTACAGAACACACAACCAACAACACGCAAGAAAGCAGATTTTAAAGCTGCAAAAAAGAATGTATAGTTGCAAGCTACATCACAAGTATCGACGACTTGGGTACTCGCAACTCTGTTCCATACAAGCGAGTCATCCAAGTGATAGAGAACTATGAATTATCCATCTACGGGGGGCCCGCTTTAAAGAGATGGGGCTCACAGAAATGGAAAGAAAGGAGACTGGGTAAGCGGGCTCCTTTCCACTTCGATCTCCTCTGTTTTATGATGGGGGTGATCACTGGATCAGGGGACGTCGAAATCATCTTTGGCTCTTTTAAGTTTTCCTTCACGGCTAAACGAGGGAATGAGAGATTTTTCTTTTTAGGGCTACCTACTATTATTAAATATAGTTTTTTTTTTCCTCTTTTTATGAATGTTAATGTACTTCTTTTGATTGCTCCTTTCAATTGTTAGCTTCTTTGCTTTGCCTGACGAGTAAGAAGGAAGGAGGCTAGTCCCCGAAAATGCCTCCTTCCTTTCCTTGAAAGAAAGTTGGGGTTTGAGCTCCTTAGTTCATCTTTTGGTAGAAACAGCTATTAAAGAGAAAACTCCTTCATGCTGTGATATAGTTGTCATGCTCTGATGAAACAGCTATTAAAGAGAAAACTCCAATACAGATCAGCATATCATGACTAATCATCCAACAATCACTTTAACATTAGATACAAATTCCACATCCTTCCGTGCAACACCACTTAAATATTACAGTACAATAAAAGCAGATAGCAAGCACAAAAAAGTAACAACTAGAGTCCTTTCAGTTAACAGATTCACAATATTTCTATCCAAATGTTTATGAGCAGATCCAAACTTTAGCATGGAGCTACAGTCCTCATTAAACAAAAAATTTGAGCCTGCTTCAGGCAAAACTACTAAAGCCAACAGAATAACCACGAAACTCCTGAAAACTCTCTCTAGCAGCAACTAACAGTGAGGATGTGACCCAAATGAAGATTACAATTGATTTGTAGAATATGAAGAATGCAGAAAGAGCATGCAGCCCCTAAAAAAAATTACTTACAACAATGGTGCCACATCAACCATGTTACTATTAAGAATCACTTGAAAACAGAAGGTATAAGATGGACAACAAGTTCCTGCTCTTAATTACTTACATGGGCAAACAAAAGACTAAATTGCCTCAAATCAAGTCCATGAGATATCACAGTGCAATATGTACACCTTTAAAGCTGGAAATTCATAGCAGTATGCAATACCTTTGGAGCTGCCATTGGATATTCTTCAGGCAAAAATAATTCCAACTTGAAAACACCTCCTGCAAAGTATGGGTACCAAGTAAGCAGACTGAACCAAAATACAGTGGGAAAATCATATACCATATAAAACTATCCCAACGTCTTTAAGCCAAATTTAGATAGAAGAAAAAATCAAGAAAATCAAACATGGGGCAAAGTATGTAATCACTTATGGACAAAACATGGGTAAAAGCTCTTAGTTCCATAACCAATGACATGAGAGGGCTTAATGACCCATACCCACTCTTCCTCCCCTCCACTGTGAAAAGCCACACCAAACCCCCCCTCTCTCTCCCAACAGCAACAACCCAAAAAATAAAAAAAGGATAAGAAGTAGAAAGAGATAGAAAAGACTCACACAAAACCTTGACTTGACAACCACACATTTACAATTCTACAAAAGTAACAAGTTCATGTACATCTTTGACCATGCACAAGGAAGCTGGAATAAAGTTATCACTTGTACTCCCTGCATTAAAAGAGCCTAATCTGAAATTATTTCCTTTCCCAAAAAATTAACAACCCACCTCGATTCCTCCCTCTACCCCTTTTTAACAAAGGTACAAAAGCTGAAGATAACTAAAAATAGAAAACCAAAAGACGATAAGTTGTTTGAATTGTACTCTACAGGAGTAAACAAGAATAACTCGTGAGAAGACTCGTGTTCCACCATTCAACAAACCAAACATGGCCATGCCTTAGAAGTCCCAACATGATCGTCCAGCAAAACTATGACCCCTATGAAACAACTTTGACTTAATATTTCTGTCAAGACTTTACTCTCTTGTTATTTTAATCATGGGGAAATGTATCAACACAAATGCTTTTTAAGTTAGAAATTTCACATTTAATCTTTTTTCTCACATTCAAATTGCAAGATGCAAGAAGATACCAAAACCAACATTGATGGCCAAATAGTGAAAGAAGTTCTGCATTTAATTCTTAAAAGCAAAAAAAACTAATAATTACTTAAGCATCTGTTTACACCAAAGGGCAACAAGATGCAAGGGCAGCAGATTAATCCATTCAAAGAGGAAAATAAGATCAAGCAACCAACCTTCATAAGGCGATTGTGTTGGACCAAGAATCATGACATTAAAGTATCGCATATTGTCCTCAGAGGGGGATGCACTTATTCCCGGTGCTGCACACAACAATCAACACAATGACAATAATTGACCTCCAGGATAAATGAGCTAATCAACATTGGAATGACAGGAAATGGAATGGTTAACTATCAAGGAAATGCTACATCCAAAACCAACAATGTACAGAAGAAAAACACAAACAGCTAATAAGCACTGCATAAAAAACTACCAAATGTTAAGCTGACAACAAGCTTCAGCATAATAAACTACCAAATGATATAGCAGTTGCAAAAAAATTGCTTTCTCCCAAAAAAAGATGCACAATCTACATAGCTGGTTTCC
The DNA here is from genome assembly GCF_003713205.1 of Coffea eugenioides. Taxonomy (NCBI): domain Eukaryota; kingdom Viridiplantae; phylum Streptophyta; class Magnoliopsida; order Gentianales; family Rubiaceae; genus Coffea; species Coffea eugenioides. The sequence continues at coordinate 47,718,322 of NC_040039.1, read as the reverse complement.
AAAGCCTCTAGTAAATGTTACTTGGAGGATCATAAGTTTTTGTTAACCAATAAAGCTAAACCAAGTGCACAAGGAATGAGTGACTTCTGAGTCTTGTATCTCGCATGACCTCACCTATGATCTAAAGAAAATGTTTTTCCACTTTAAAGAAACTGTTTTCAAGAAAAACACCAGGTGATCACCAGAGTAGACTCATTGGCGCTGCAACACTCCAGTCCACAGATGAGAAATAAATTCGAAATTCACATTTAAAAAAACTTTGAATAACCGAAAAAGGAGAATGTAAGTTTTCATAAAGCTCAAAATTTAACACCACAAATAACAGGCTATCAGTCATGAAGACATAGGAAAACTTCTATAATTTTTTAAACAAAACGAGGAAATAAGATCATAAAACGAAAAAAAAAAAAAAAAAACAACAGCCTTCTCAATTGGAAAAAGAAAAGAGGGAAAAAAACGCATAATAAGATAGCAGAACACAGAATCTGAAGCTCAACTTATAGATTAAAAACACAGCTAAATAATGGAGGGGGCGCTTACCGGGTTCGCTAAGAAGACGCTGAGTTTCCTGTCACACAACGGAAAAAGAACAAAAACCCAAAAATAAAAACTTAAGGAAATGCAAATTTTAAATAAAAGCAAGGAAATGCAAATTTGAAATAAAAGCACCGATCAACAAAAAAAAAAAATGAAAAACCCTAAAAAAGTGATCACATGTAAATGGGGTGAATTGAGAAAGGGATCGAAGAGATCAGGAAAACTACCTTGATGATTCTACGAGGTAAATTGCTATTAGCCATCGAATTGAATGGGATTGATTCGGCGAAGATGGCTGAGAGTTTTTGCTTGATGGGTTCGCAGAGTCTACGCAACAAGGGCTTTTTTTAGAGAGAGAAAGAGAAGAAGGTTTTCAGAGTCTAGAAGAGAATCTCCACTTTCTCTCACTAGCAATGAATTATGGGGAGACTGGAATGGGGTAGGGCTTCTTTGAAATTTTATATATCTGATGGGTGACAAAAATAATGTGTTATTATTACATACTAAAAGAAAAATAATAAAATTGTATGAATGTTATTTGGGAAAAAAAACTTTTGGAATAATACTGTAGTAATTTTTTGTTATATAATTTGTATGAAATTAAAAATTAATTGGGAAAAAAATTAAATTATTGAGAAACATGCTTATGATGTAATTGAAAATTTTTTAAAATTGATATTTGAAACTCAATTCGTCCTAGTACCTTGCTCGAATGAGAAAAAGCTTGCCATTGTTTGCATGTAGATTCATATATTCACTCCAATAAAGTCACATACTCGAATCTTTTGGTCTATACGAATTAATATCAAGTAAAAACAACTTCATTTTTTTGGTTCAATTCATCCTAGTGCCTCGTTGTATGAGAAAAAGCTTGTCATTGGACATATATGGATTCATATGTTCACTCCAATCAAGTCACATGCTCGAACCTTTTAGTCGATATGAATCAATGAGTTTTTAGGTTCGAACTAAGAAGTTTAGTGGATATATTTATTCTTAAATTTTGACACGTGAATTGCAGATATTTGATTTATTTTTTATAATTAAGAGTAAAATCCAAAGAAATGATCACGGATACATTGATTAGTTAGTTGAGTGGTTGAATTGAGACGGAAAATAATTTGATAATCAAAAGTAGACGCAGAAAACAGTAACATGTAAGCTATGTTGAATTGGAGCACTTGAGCTACTGAAATTAATCCAGTTATGATATCATGTCCTGCTTTGACAAAATCTAGCGATTGAGCATCCGGACTACCATGCACGTACAATAGTTCAAGAATTCGTGCAGATATGGATATGGAGCCAAGGACTATCAACTAAAATTGACATAAATTATGCGAAGTTCAAATGGAAAATCCACTTGCCTTCCATTCTTCAAGTAAACTTTCAACAGCCACAAACTTTGAAAAGGGGGTAAAGCTTTGAACAGCCCAATTGAATTCAACCAAAGACCTATAATAGAAAGACCAACGTATTCAGCAAGGAAAAGATAATGGATTTGCAAAGAAACTCCCTTCTCCCACCTCGATTCTTAAATTCCACCCTTCTTCCACTAAAAAATTTAAAATGAAAAAGAAACTATTTTCCGAAGAAACAACTTGCTTGTAGTTGATGTATTTTCATGATCATAATAAAGGAGATGAAGGGCACGGGGTAACAAAACCAGTTAGTTTTGTTTGGATTGTAAATTATTTGAGATATTTTTATTGTAGCACTTTTTGTAATGTAATGTATGTAAGATAAAAAGCTGTATTGAAAATTATAATGGTGATGTAAACAAATATATTTGGAGAAATAACCCACTATCCAAACAAGCGCAGTGCGGCAACGAGGAAAAGGTCATGCCTCCAACTCCAAGCGGTCTCAGAAAAAATGCTGAAGGCGTGTAACAAACGAACGCAATAGAGACCCCAGAAGCGGAAACCTTGAAGCCGACCATTTTCAAGAAAGGCGTGAAATATGGACCGTATAAAATTCACGCCTTTATGATGAAGCCTTCACGATTAGGCCACAACTGAAAGTCATCTGCTTGCCCTTGTAATTTAACAGCTAAATTTGACATCTCCAGACTTGAAGGTGGAGAAACCATGACCCTGTATTTTTTTTTTTTTTTTTTTTTTTTTTTTTTTTTTTGAGAGAAGTCCACTGCTCTTTGGCCAAATCAAGAAGCTTGGATAAGATAAAAAAAAAAAAAAAAACTAGCCTTGGTTGGAGCTCTGCCATTTTGAGCTAGCATTGCGGTTGTAATGCATCATTAAGCCAGATTAGGTGGATAATTAGGTTCGATTTTCTTTGAATCTAACAAAGACTTTAGATGGCTTAAGATGTATCATCAAAAAAGCAAAATATGACTCCTGAATCCTCTACTAATCTCCTCAATATTACTTCCTTGGAGTTATAAGAGTACATTTCAATGGATCGATAACTCTTTTCTGCGCTCGATGTACAAAGGGGAAAAAAATTAGAAAAAGGAAAAAAAAAACAAATTCAACAAGAAAAATGATTAGAAGTGATAGAAATTGCTGTCTTCGGTATTAAAGATGCCATGCATGTGGTGAACGATGCAATAATAATCAGTTTGGCCTTAATTTATTCCCACAAAAATCAAACAAGAAACTTCAAAAATCTGTTTTAACACAGATTGCTTACGGGCTGCATTATTAACTTGATAATTCAGTACACGAGAAAAATAAAAGGGATATTTTCAGTTAATTAATCTTGCCAAAGCATCACAAAATCAATTCTCTAAATAAGAATTGTATTTTATTTCTCCCTCAGGCTCAAGAACTTCTCAATAGAATGAGTTGGATACACATACAGGAGAGAAGTCAATTTTTATTGATCAGGCGCCTAGCTAGGCAAGAGGCTATTTTAAAAAAATTTCCTATAGTCCATTCTCATCTGGGATGTAGCCCATTTCTTGGAGGATTGCCTTGCAATCGGGATTAGCCTCAGTTGTCTTGTAGCCAAGAGGGTTGGCAAAGCGATCAGTGCCTTGTACGCCATTGTTTTGGGTCAAAAGGATCCTTGCCTTGTTTTCGCCAAAGGGAACATTGCATTCCTGTGAGGGGCTGCTAACGGACGCCACGTCGCAGATTTCTTCCTCATGATCTCCTTGTACGGTCAACTCGTAGTTTCCATTAGCATCAGTTGTGGCCTTCTGTGAAACTGTCACTGTTCCGTTTTCGCGTACCCTGCACTGCAATTCAACCTCAGCACCTGCCCATGGTAGCAAACAACGTTAATTCTGCTGCGCTCGAGGTCATTAACCTTAATCCTAAGAAACAAGAAAAATGTAAATTGATTTGGTAATACATGATTAAAGAAAATTAGTTTACCTTCGATGCTTTTGCTAAGGCTTGTTTGGAACTCGACGCGGCATGGATCGCAGTAGACCCGGCCTTTAACGGTGAATGCTTCTTGAGCATGAGCAAGGCTGGCAAGGGCCAAAAAGCAGAGAGCAGACACAACAGCAACAGCCTTTGCCATTTTTTTTGGTTTTAAAGATTTTTTGGCTTTTTGCTTCTTCTCTTGCTTGTGTATCTACTGGTTTTCTTGGATGTATTATTAAGGCCTATTTATAGGTGATGGAACAAACAGAAAATGAGGTTCAGCGGTTATTTCTCTAGCAGTTTATGGACCATCATTTTTTTTGCGGTTTGGAAGAAGAGATTGTCTCCTGCATTTGTTTCACCACCATTGACAGATTCAAAAATTTTAACCCACATATTTCGGGAAGACTTGCTTCTTTGACATCAGCCCCCCATTGGTTTTAACAAAATTACCTCCTATATTGGGAGGTGGTTATGCTTAGATCTTGATTTGGTAGTTATGTTTTTCTCCAGTTATTTTTTTACTCAATAATTTTCTAACTTTTTTTTTTCTTTTTTGGCATGGTTCCTCCTAGTTCTTGCCTGATCAGTGAAAACTTTGTACCGTAACTAGTTACTATAATTCTTGAGTCTGCGCAGAATAACTAGTGTAAGAATTTTCAAGCCATGCATGGAGAGCTTCGCCCATCACCTACACTACAGATCTTTAGTGTTAATGGGAATTAAAATTAAAGAAAGTGTAAAATTTTTTGACTTTCAACCTGATTTAAAAAATAAAAATAAAAATCAAGGACAATGTCATTAGCAAGTATGCCATACCGTATATTAGCTCCTTAATTTTCGTGACATTTAAATCCAATCCTAATTGCCAATGCTATTATAGTTACACATAAACAATTTCTTTGTCTCAACTCTTAAGTTGTGCAAAAGAATAATCCTGAATGATAACATTTGTGCAAAACATACATTATTGTTATCTCCAATTCCAATTATGCTTCATTTTGGCTGAAATAATTGAGATATTGTCACCCTAATTTGTACGTTACAAGACTTGAGATGATCATACGGGTCACTGTTCTTTAATAAGTGTTTAGCTCAACTAAGTTTCTGGCCATTAATATAATGAAAATGCAGAACTTAATCGTCTTAGGTGCTATTTTTACGAAGGGTAAAAAAAAAAAAAAGAAGCCTTTTTTTTTTCTCTCTCAATTTAAATTGCCAAGGTATGTGGACAAGGTGTACACGCGTATAGATACAAACGTATAATGGTTTGCTAGAGTGTTTGTAATTGAACAATTAATAAAAGACTAATTTATCGAAAGAAATATACATTTTTTTTAACCTTTGCAGACTAGTGCTGATACTATCAAAGCTAAAGAGATTAGTACCGAATCCTAAGTTGAGTATTCATATGTGTAAAAATTAATACTTCTTCTTTAGGGTAAAATCAATGTAATCTATAGTAATTAGCACTCCTTGGATAGGGTAAATTAATAAGATCACGCTTAGTAGCTAATGGTGAGTGCCTTTCTGAAACAGTACTCGCGAATGAAGGTCAATGAAGTGTCGCTACCGTCTAATGGATTTGGGGCATGTTGGTATGGTTGGCGTTAAGTCCTGTCGATATGATTATTGTATTTTTTTTATTTGGTATACACTTATGAAATTTTGTATTTCATGAAGTACAACAAAGTTACGTGAATATAATAACACTAAATCATAAAATATAATAAAATTATATGAGTGTACATCAAATCATAAAGAGGTAAAATAACTGCACCAATTTTACCTAAAATTAACTGTATTTGCTCTGTTCCCGCATCTAAGACATCATCGTATATGCATTATCTTTCTCCAAACCCAGGCTCCAGACTGTAATATAGGGGTATAGGACACCTCTACAATTTGTCACCTCTGCAACTCGTGATAGTAGTTTGTCACTAATTTCTCACTATTTAGAGATTTTACTATAATGGATTTTATTTTAACAAAGGTAGTTATTTAAAATCTATAAGTTGCTTCTATTATCGTATCTCTTTATAAAAGAGAAGTTTATCAGATTTGTAACTCTTATCAAAAGAGATATGTCAGTTTCCATTACTGACAGACATTTCTCTTCATTGGTGTCTCAATAGAGTCTATAAAATCTCGTTGACAGCCGTTTTTCTTCATTGGTGTCTCAATAGAGTTTATAAAATCTTAATCAATACGTAATTGACATATACTTGTCATATACAATTTTGAGAGAGTTTTATATATTAAGGCTTTGTTGTATCCTGGGGTATCAAATACCATTAGGAAAGTGAGATCATCACGCCTCAAAGCCATTACTGTGCTAACAATCTAAAGGTATTTGATAATGGCAATTGAGGCAAATTCTGGAGTGAAAATTCATATTCAAGATCAAGAAGCCATCAATTTGGACGGGTTCGATGGAACAAACTAGACCAGATTGCTGATGAATTGAAGTGTCGAGGATACGTTCTCAACTCGCTTACCAACAAGCTCTATGATCTTTAAGAGTACGAAAGAAATTTGGGCTACATTGGAAGCGGAAGTATAAACATGAAAAGAAAGGTACTAATAAATTCCTAGCACTCGTACTCAAATTTTTTGAATACAAAATCTCTAATGATATGCCAATTATGGATCAAATACACGAATTGGACATTTTGGTTTCTCAATTGAGTGAATCACAATTTGTTGTTCCTGACCCTCTCTAAGTGGGAGCAATTTTGTTAAAGTTGCCTCCTTCTTGGCATGACTAAAGGAAGAAAATTCTGCATTCTATAGAAAGTTTAACTATTGAACAATTTACTGCTCATATGCAAATTGAGGCAACCAATCGTGCAAGAGAGGCTATGATTTTGAGTTCTACTTTAAAAAAAATGACATACACTTTGTAAGTGAAAAAGCTTCTGGTTCTGAGAAAAAGACTCATAATTCTTTGAACGTCCAAAAGAATGGAAAGAGCTCAAAGAACATTAAGAAGAGTAGAATATGCTTTCACTGTGGAAAGCATGGCCATTATATCAGAGAGTGCAGGTTCAAGAATGTAGCAAAATGGAGCACTTTAAGTGCTGAAAATTAGAACAAGACCAACATGATTGAGAATGCTGTTAAAGAACTTATTGCTATGGTGTCTCAAATGGAAATTGACATGATCACTGAACTACATATGGCTATTGCAACAAAGTCCGAAGGCTGGGGGCTTGATTCACGTGCAATCATTCACGTGTGTCATGACAAAGCCTTTTTCAAATCTTATGAAGAGCTGAAAGAGTTTGAGGAAGTGCTTATAGGGAATCACAATGCTCCCAAAGTTGTCAAGAAAGGATCAGTGGAACTAAAGTTCACCTGTGGGAAGAAATTATCTCTCTTGAATGTATTTCATATTCCTAATCTTAAGAAAAATTTTGTGTTTGCTAATCTATTGTGTGAGAAGGACTTCAAAGTAGTCCTAGACTCTGATAAAGTTGTAATAACTAAGAATGGTGTATTTGTAGGCAAGAGGTACACTTGGGATGGCATGTTCAAATTTAGTATCAATGAAATAAATAATTCCTTTGCTTATGTTGTGAACTGTTCTTTCTTCTATATGGCATGCAAAATTAGCACATGGCCATTAACGTGCTAAGGTAGTTAAAACCTCTTGGAAAGTAAGATGAGTGTAATGTGTGCTTTGTACTATATTGAGAGACACATTCTTTAAGCATAATACTTGTCGTGTGAAAAGAAAATCTAAACTAGTGACAAACTAGTGGTGGATTGTTAGTAGTTTGTCATTAATTTACATATTTTGAGCTTTTACTATTATGGATTTTATTTTAACTTAACAATGTAATTATTTAAGTTCTATAAGTTGCTTCTAGCATTGTATCTCTTCATAAAAGATAAGTTTATCACATTTGTAACTTTTATCAAAAGAAATATGTCAATCTTAGGAAACCTCTTGTGACTTTCATCAAAAGAGATATGTCAAAAGAGATTTGTAACATGCTAAGGCAGTTAAAACCTCTTGAAAAGTAAATGAGTGCAATGTGTGCTTTGTACTACATTGAGAGTTGGAGTTCAATCTTAGAACACTATGAACTTTATAGTCTTGTGCATTAGGAAATGGTTCAAGTCAAGAGACACTTTCTTTAAGCATAATACTTGTTATGTGAAAAGAAAATCTAAACTAGTGACAAACTAGTAGAGAATTGTTAGTAGTTTGTCACTAATTTACGTATTTAGAGATTTTACTATTATGGATTGTATTTTAACTTAACAAGTTAATTACTTAAAATCTATAAATTACTTTTATTATTGTATCTCTTCATAAAAGAGAAGTTTCTCAGATTTATAACTTTTATCCAATGTTTTCAGAATCGGACCGGATCGATCGATTTGACCGGTTGGACCGCAAATCGGACATGTCACCAGTCCAGTTTAGTGTTGAAGCCACAAGTTAATGAAAAATCATTGAAAACCGGACGAACCGTATGAACCGTTAAAAGACGTTCAAACCGTAAACCGGTGGTTTTTTAAAATTTTCAAATATTCACTTTAAACTCAAAACAATAATAGGAATGGAGCTATTGGGATTCGAACCTACGTCTCCACAGTCACAACAAAGACTTGTTACAACTGGACTATATTCATAGGACAAGCTTTTTTTGTATAGAATGCTACTTATCTTAAGTAAAAAACTAAAATCTAATTAAACAAAAGAAAACCCTAGCACTAAGACACTGCAGACACTAGATAGCACCTTTTGGCTTTTGCTTCACTTCCTCAATCCTCGGTTCTCTTGTCTTTGCTTCTTGTCTCATTTTTTTTTCATTTTTTTCTTTGTAACCTTTGCACCTCCAAATCAAATACCCATGACAAAATCTTTCTCAAGCCTTCCCCATGATGATCAAGCTATTATCTTAGCTGATTTATAAGCAAGTTGGAAGCTTCAACTTTCATAAGAGTTTTTTCGTCTTGGTGAGTTTAATTTTTTCCTTTTCAAGATTTTTGTTTTCTATTTCCATTTGCAAATGATTCAGTACAAATATTTGAAAATTTTAATCAAAAGAAAATTTTCAACTAATCTATGACAGAGATGTCGTTTGTCTTGTAATAATTGTATTATCTACTACTATAATTTTACAAATTTTTTGAGTTGTAATAAGATTTTTCCTTTTTTGTCTTTGGTGCCTAACTTGTAGTAATTGTTATGTAGATTTCTCTTAGGACTAGTATCAATGGAAGTTAATTTGGATTATGTTTCTTTTTTCTTTTTCTATTTTGAAATCGTTTGCTTTTTTGGTTTCCGTGACTTATTTGGCATAATCTCTTTGCTTACTAATAAGGTGTGACCTTCAAAGAATTTTTTGAAGTTATCAAAAAAAAAGAGAAGCGGTGAACCAGACGGGACGTCAGACTGGTTGGATCGGTCGAACCACAAACCGACCCCTTTTCCGGTTCACTGGCAGGTCAGAGTTTAAAAACATTTTGCTTTTTTATCAAAAGAGACGTGTCGGTTTCCATTGTTAACGGACGTTTCTCTTCATTGCTCAGCTGTCCTTTACCAATTACTAGTATCCATCTTATCCGCTTTCAGACTTGGTTTAAAATCTCAAGACACTGGCATTTTCCCCCAATGGCGTCAAGACTGAACTCCAACAGCCACACTCTCCCTCCTTCCCCTCAAAATCCAGCAAATAAACCACCACAACTCTCCTCTCATTGGCCCGAAAACCTCAGCCCCCTCCCCCCCACCTCTAATTCTTTAACCCCAGAACCAAAACTCATCATTACAGGAGGCTCAAAGCTCTCTGGCCATGTTAACATTAGTGGCTCCAAGAATTCAGCTTTATCAATTCTTGCAGCGACAATTTGCTGCTCTGGGACTACAAAGCTCACAAATGTACCTAATGTATCTGATATTCGAACAATGGCTTCTGTTTTGGAGTCATTGGGTGCTGAAGTTGAGTTTTGTAGGAATGAAGCTGTCGTTAATGCTAATAGCATTAGCTCTGTTGAGCCAGATTCAAACGCGGTTGGGAAAATTAGAGGTGGCTTTTTTGTCATTGGGCCGCTGTTAACTCGGTTTGGCGAGGCTGTGGTGGCATTGCCGGGTGGCTGTGACATTGGAAGTCGTCCTATTGATCTTTATATCCGAGGGCTTGGTGCTCTTGGTGCTGTTCTTGAGTTGAGGTAATGTGTGCAATTTTTCGTATGTAAGTTAATTTTTGTGTGTGTGTGTGTATTTTTTACTCGGAAGGACTCTGTTCAGCAGTGCCACTTAATCTAGGCTCCTCGTTTTAGGCCTTGAAGAATATTTACTTTTTGAATGCTCTGAACTACGAGATTGGTTTCACTTAGAAATACAGGGAGATGTAATGGGAAAAAGTTTGATAAAGGAACCAGAATGCTGTTTTTGGATGATTTGTGGTATGAGCCACCATTTGCTAGCTTAGAGTTTTGAATGGTTTTGAGTAAGAATTTACGAGTCTATCTTGTTTCATTAGGCCCAAAAGGAAAAAGGTTTGGCCCAAAACTATAAATTGCTTTGTAAATTTCTTACTACTTTATTTCCTTTTGTCTGCAACTTTAAGTCCACCTAAAGGTTAATGCGTTGCATTTGCGGTAGATATGTCTAGAATTAACCACTGTCAAAATGTTCTCTAGCCAAGACATGTAGGTGTAACAATTCTCGACACGATTTAAAAATTCTAATCGAACCTAACATGAAATTAGTGGATATGATTTTACTTTTCACGGATTTGGATTAAATTCAGGTCAGATCTGAATGATCCACTAATCAAACAAGTCCAATTTAGATCAACACGGATTGATCCGTCTGACTTGTTTAATATGTATTTTTATAATTTAATAAATAAAATAGAGGCATAAAATAAATAAAAAGAAAACTAACTAAGACTATAATTAAGTATTACGAGAACGAAAGAATATTATGCAAAAATAAGGTATTTTATTTGTGCAAGTGTCGTAGTTTTTTTTTTTGTTCATTTTTTTTTACAAAAAGAAAAATAAAAAAATTACTACAGATTGGGCTACAATTTCTATGTTCTGATGGAAACTTCATTATTAAAAAAAATTCACCATACTACCAAAGTGAGAAGGTTAAAAAATAAAAAGAAAATTAAGCGAACAGGTTATTTAGATAGGATTCGGGTAACTCGCGAAATTAACAAATCTTATTTGGGTCAAGAAAATTGACTCATTTAAATTTTCGGATGGTGTTCGAGTTGACATGTTATTCAGAAAACGTGAGTTTCAAGCTGACCTGCCAACCTACGACCCGACCCAATTATCACCCCTAACGACATGTGGGTAATTTGTGTACTAGCCTTTTAAGGTCTACAACTATAGTTTTGCTCAATTGCCAACCCTGACGATGAGACTCAAGTTTTGAAGTAATGGTGGTTCACGCAAAGAGATTGATAGTGTTTGACTGCTTGCGGGTGTTTTCTCCATGAATTTATTTATCAGCAGTACCTCATAATTCGCTGAAAAGAAATTTCTCTCTCCCTCTCTGTCACTCAAAAGACAAAGAATTGCCCTGCTTTTGTTAATACTTCATCTCTGTGTTAAACAACTGAAAGCTAGGCAAGCTTTTGATATATCTGTATATTTGTGTCGTGTTGTATTTGCAATCATCGTAGCCGTTGCTTCACAACAAGCATAGTTGCTAGTCATTCACAAAATAAAAAGCAGACTGGTGCTAGGTCATGCATGTATGACAGGAAGCCCAGTGGGTGGTTCATATTTGCAAGAATTGACACATGCTGGATAATGTACATGAATGAAGTAAGCTTTGGTTATCATCCACAGAGATGAAAAAGTACAAGCCTACGCTTCAAATGGAAAGGGATTGGTTGGTGCGAGGTTCCAACTTGATTATCCTAGTGTTGGGGCGACGGAAACTCTTATGATGGCAGCATCTTTGGCCGAGGGAAATACAGTGCTTTCAAATGTAGCTCAAGTATGGCAGTAGAAGAATCTCTTAGATATTCTATTCTGATTTGAATAGTGGTTTTGTTGTGCTAAGTTTCTGCTGCTTCAAAGATTTTGGACCTCAGTGAATGACTCAAAATCTTGCTTATTCTTTAATTGGATATTCCCTCTGCAGGAACCGGAAGTGATAGATCTGGCTCATTTCCTCACAAGATGTGGAGCTTCCATCAGAGGAGCTGGCACCCATGAACTTTATATTTCCGGAAGGGGTCAGTTGTATGGTTCCTGTTACAGCATTATGCCTGATCGGATAGAAGCAGGCAGCTTCATGCTTGCAGCTGCGATTACCCGCTCTTGTATCTCGTTGTCACCCATCATTCCTTCAACTATATCCTGTTTGATTGAAAAGCTTTCTAGTGCAGGCTGCAAAATTGTATCGTACACTGATGACACCTTGGAGGTATAAGAACGTTCTTAAATATTTTAGCATTTAATTTTCTTCCAGACCCAAATCTGTTATTCACAGTTCCGAGAAATATATGATTGATGACCAGGTTTCAGCTATCCCTGAAAAATGTGGAGATGATTTGCGAGGCTTTGACATTAAAACAGGCCCATTTCCTGGTTTTCCCACAGATCTCCAACCCCAGACTATGGCATTCCTTTCAACATGTAACGGTCTAAGTATGGTGGAGGAATCTGTGTTTGAAAACCGCTTGGGTCATGGTATGTAGTATGGATAATGGAGCGATCAATCATTGCACTGGAATTCATGTCCACTCTTGTTCACATCCTTGCTCAACTGCATCAGCAAATACATATTTTAACTTGTAGCTACACACGTATTACTGTTCTAATCTAGGGTAATTTTTATATGACATATCCCTTCCCTAGGCACCAAGCCATATTCTTCTTTTCAAACTGTCAGCTATTTACACCTAGTTCTGGCTTTTGGTTCTTGTAGTAAAGGAATTGAGGAAATTTGGGCCCAGAATTCAGGATTGTGGAAGCACCGCTTTGATTTTTGGAAAGGAGACAGGAAGGTTAGCTTCTACTCTTTTATGATGTAGCTGAATATATCTAAATTTGGTGTATGACTATGATTTATGAAGATTGACAACTCTAAATTACTGTTCCATCAGTAGTTTCAAAGGTTCTCAAGTCATGGCAGCTGATTTACGTGGTGGAATGTCACTGGTTTTGGCGGGGTTGGCTGCTGAAGGAATAACTGAAGTAAGCGGAATTTCTCACATTGATCGTGGATATGAGAATATGGAGATGAAGCTTCAGAATCTAGGAGCTAATGTCAAGCGTTTCGAGTCCTCGACCAAAGCTTGTACAATAACTTCGTACGGCATTGCCCAGTCGGAATGATTAGTTGAGAATGTTCATCTGGAAGCCCGTAAATCATCCAGGTTGTGGCATTGCTAACCATTCATATCTGACTATCTTACTAACCTATCACCAATTCTCCAACTGCATTGAGCGCTTAATCTCTACTTGTTCCCATACTGGCTGGATCAGAATGCCGATCAGTTGGTAAAAGTTTGAGTTCTGCGGTCCGTTGGATTTGAGTTTTATCTCACCAACCAACCGTTCAGTTTGTTGGGTTTGGTGGAATAAAATCCAAATCCAACAAAATGAACAGTTGTGGGATAAAACTCAAACCTAACACGGTCAATGTCAGCAGGGTTGATAAGTTTAAATTTGCAAATTCAGTTTATCGGATGTAACTATTCGGGCTAGTATGAATGAATGATTAAATGGTTGATGTATCTTTAAGGGGTTACTGTTTATCCCTATTCCTGTGGGGTTTGTTGTAATCTTCATGAGTTGGCTATTGTATTGATCTCACAAGTGCGGGCTACATGTAACCATATCAAAAAGTAAATGGAAAGAGTGTAATTTCAATCTACCTGAACCGCTATGTGTTGAGTTATTCCGTGCACTTGACAGTATTGCCATCAATGTCAGCAAACATTGTGAGGGTATTTGTTAAGGATTTCATCACCTTCTCATTTGATTTCGCCAACTTTCGTAGTAGTTTTGCAAAATGTCTTTGGTTTATTTTCGAATTCCTATCATTTCAGAACACCTTACGCTTCTACAAGTTGGATCATGTATGCTACTCCAGAAGAACATACGCTCCCTCTCCTTGATCACAGATAGTTTCTCTAAGAAAATGCATTTCAGTACCCTTTGGGAAACCTCCAACCGTGGAAGCAATTGTACCTCAGTACCGCCACTCTGCCATAAAACCACATTGCTCAAGACTCTTGCGTTTACTTCATTTTTTTCTCTTTTGAGTCTCTCCTCCTCTAATCCCCTCTCTTCCCCTTGGACGAAAACAGTTATAATCGATACATGAATCTTACTTGTAGTAACATTTTCAGCGTCAAAAGAGTTTCCCGGTCAAGGAGATGATGATATAAGCATTAATTCTATCGAACATCAAAACCATGAAATATCTCCAGATTCCAAATTTGCCTGAAGGTGTTCATTTGAATATTGTAAAACATTCAGGACCCTTGGTCCGAAATTAGAGAGGCATCCGTTGATAAAGCAATATAATCGCGCATCATCACCTCCTAGCATTCAGTCACCGTGAAGATTTCCACTAGCCACAAGAAGAGTGGAGAAAATTTTTCCTGCCAGTACCACAAATATGATCTTTGAAACTCAGCTGAGTCCGGGGCATGATTTTCCAATTCAAATTTGTGCGAATTAATCTATGAGAGGTTGCATAAAACCCAATTTACCATCCCCCTTTTACCTCCCTTCAAATAAAAACAATGGCTTGCCAGCGAGTAACCAACAAATAGCTAGTTTATGACCGATGCCATGAGACTCCACAATGGTGGCATGAGGAGATCAGAAGAAAGATCAGCTACAACTAGACACATTACACTAAATGCCACGATCTCACTGAAAGTATTTGCATGTAGCGGTAAACAGAGGGAGGGTGACATTCTTGAAAACAAACTGGGGTAGAGAGCTTTCAGCTGGAGTGTTCCTAATCTCAATTAGCAAACTGGGTCTTCAGAAAACTTCTATTAGTAAAAGCGTAGAAAAAGTTAGCACTACTCAACTAATGAAAGGTTTCTCATAATCTGCTAGCTATTTTGGTATTCTCTTCAGCAGCTTGTATAGGCCAAAGACATTCTTCTGCAGCCAAAGATGGGGGATAAAGAAAGAGCGGTAAAGGGGAGGCGACATTTCCCTGTCGAGATATGGTAATGCTGCAACAACCTACATAAGAGAAACTCCCAGTCAGAAAAACAACCCCTTTTTGGTATTTTATGTATCTGCATATGGTGCACCCAGTTGTGTGCACAAAAGTCTGAATATGTGTGTGTGTGTGAGAGAGAGAGAGCGGCTGTACCTCCCACTTCGACAAGTCACTTCCACGGGAAAGGACTGGCCGTTGAAGCTGAAGCTCTACAAGGAAAGTGCACTTCTCAAGATCCTGGAGCTGTAATATAGAAG
Organism: Coffea eugenioides; assembly: GCF_003713205.1. Lineage (NCBI taxonomy): Eukaryota > Viridiplantae > Streptophyta > Magnoliopsida > Gentianales > Rubiaceae > Coffea > Coffea eugenioides. The sequence goes on along the minus strand of NC_040039.1, from coordinate 47,703,014 downwards.
GAAACAAAGTAACCAATTATAGTAACCCATTGAACAATTCACACAAAAACAAAGATAATAATCTTTTTCTTTATAACAAAATAACAAGTGAAGCTAGTGAAATATGTGAAAAAGGAAGGGAAAGAGAGATGCTTATTCACTAGAAAGTCAAAGTTTGATTACATATTGGCCATCTGATGCCTTGTTCTTATTGTTGAAATAAGGCGGTGCTGCTGAAGTTCCACCCAAGGTAGAGTTAAAAGGGAATGGAAGAAGACCCCTGAACCCATCATCTATCCACTGAACTTGGGCCACATAATCAGGAATGAAAAAAGATGAAGGAAAGCGGTGCCACTCACTCCCAACACAAACAACAGAACCTGTAAATACATGAAACAAATAAGTAAGGCACACATGAAATTAGGAGGAAATAAACATCCAGATTTTTTTTTTTTTTTTGGGAAGCAAACACCCAGAATAAACTTGGCTACGATTGTTTCTAAATGTGAACAATTAAATTAACCCCAAAAGCACTGACAATTTTGTCAATAGCAAGAAAAATAGACCAATTCAGGAAATCCCGTACTTCAATTAAACAGGAAGCCTTGTTAGAATAATTTGATACTTGTTTACCATGAAAAGGGAAAAGAAAATTCATATATCATCTTAGAAGGAAATTAAAACGGAGGGAAAAGGGATGGGGGAAGAAGGCAATTTGCTGGAACAATGAGGAAAAATTTTAATTTGACAGTAAGCAGGCATACAAGTTTTGTCTAACCAGTTCCATAGTCTTCTTATATTCTGTAGGCCTTGAGGACAGATGATTAAGAACTAGCCATGATACTAAAGTAACATAGCCAGAATTTGACGAAAAGCATCAGATCCCATAATCAGATAAATGGATTCTCACCAGTTCCTACATCATCATGATGCTCAAAATGCTTGTAAATCTCCAAAGGTGCGGAATAGCCATGAATCAGGGAAAATGTCCGAGAATGGGAAACACACAAAATTAAGCCAAGAATCACAGGTCTCAGAAATTTAGCAACCTGCATTAACAAATCAAAGGTAATTTTTCACCAGGAACAGGCACTGAACCAATATAAAGCAGCAGTTAGGACTCATATTACCTTGACAAGCACGGATGGGTTGCGTGGATCATGCTTATCCCGGAAAAAATCAGGAAAGCTCTCAATGACAGCTGAAGCAGCAACACAGATAAGGGGATAAATTGGATAGAGAAACCTAGCAGAAAGTCCATCAGAGGTAATAAGATGAGTATACTTTAAAACTTTGAGCTTAGCTTGTTAAACAATGCCACAACCATTAATATCCATGCAACACAATCTTTTGGAATCTACAGGGTTGCACTGATGCACACCACCAGGTCATCCAAAAATACAGCATTTTTCCATGGAAAACTTGTAGCAGGTGGTAAAAGGGAAAAGGGGAAAAACAAACAACTTGCAAATGCATTATGTGGTTGTGTTCTTTCAGTTGAATAGAACATTATAAACTGTTAAACAAATTCTTCACTTTTAGCGGTAGGATGAATATAGTAATCCTTTGTATCAGTCCTTTCACAAGTTCTTCACTTCTAAATCATTCTATCAAGCTTTGATGTTCTGAATTTTCCTTCAGTATGCAGCCAACAGAGAATACATTTCACAGACCTAAAAAGCCTGAAAAATCTTCAAAGAACAACTCTTACTCTCTAAGTAAGCAACCTAACAAACCTTCCATAGTTTCAAATCCTTGATGATTGTACAACCCATTAGTACAGTAAAAACAACATGTTTGAAGATAATCTAAGCCAAGTGGAGAATGTAATACATCTAGGTTAGAGAACACTAAACAAATGCCATCCAGGTTATAAAACAATACAGCATACTAAGCCTTGATAGTAGACCCAAAAAAAAATTCAGATTCTGCATGTTGCAACCAATAAACACTTCAAAGGGACTGACTATGAAAAATATAGATGCAAAAAAGGACAAAATAAAGCCCATTGTTAATTTTCAAAATACAAGGACAACAAATCAAGCAAACCTTTCTTCTTTGTGAGACTGCTGCAGAGACATGAAACCTATCCATATATAGATAGGAGAGATGACGACCAATAAATCTGGTTGATACTTCTTTCTTGCAACAGGAAGAACCACAAGGAACAGCAGGGCAAGAAGGAAGCAGAAGTTAAAGTTATTAAAGCCATTCTTCAGGTAATACAGCGGCCCTTCAGTACCATACAAATGACTCTCCCCACCACCTAAGACATTATACACCAAGAGATTCAGAACCGATGATGTCCACTTTCCATAGTAGTAGTAGTCAAACACGAGGGAGAGCACCTGGAAGAGATCAAATTCCTTATAATGTAATTCAACAACAACTTAAATGATCAAACTTGGCAATTTATACAAAAAATCAGGATATTAAAGAGTTGAGGAGCAATACTAAAGTTATAACCAAATCCACTCACCAACAGTGCAAGGGAACTGATTAGCCCTGAAAGGAATGCTTCTTTAAACCTTTTAACGAGGGAGTAGATAGTTATTGGAAGAAATGCCAAGATCGAGAATGGCCAGCCAAGAATAACTCCAGTTGCTGCAATAGCAACTGCCATGGCAGGCAGGCTTCTCAAAAAGAAAAAGTGCTGAGGAAAGAGACATAGCATACATGGAGAACGAACTAGGCAGAAAACCTGCAAATTTAGCCCAATATAAACTTATGCTGTGAAAAGACCAAACAAATTGAACGTGAAAACAATAACAAAATCAAAGCAAGGTCCAGAAAGATGCTAATTTGTTCAACCATTTATAAACACGCTGGAAGCTTGGATAGAGATCACTGGGAAAAGCTACCTACTAGTACTAGCAAAGAAACAGCCACTGGTTAGGCATAGCATGGCAAGCGCATAAGATGCAAGACGTTTTCCATACTTTCTGGACAGGGCAACCACAAGAGCAGCATCTGTTGCGGTGGAGATGAGTCCAAGAAAAATTCTCACAGCATAAAATACCCTGACCTGAAAGTTATACACGTGTACCAGTTAAGACAGATTCAGGGAAAACAACAAAAAGAAGTCAGGGAAAGAAAAACAAAAAGAAGCTTGAGGTGTTCTTACTTTTTCCTCACCAAACCACCAGGAAGCAGGGGATGCGATTAACTTGTGGAAAATAATGTAAAGATACGAGCGCAGTGCAAATTGGGAGCTGCAGGATGCAAAATATCAATTTAACGACAATGCCACGTGAAGCAGGCGAAGATGTGGTGAAACTCGACTTATACCCCAAGCCTGTTTTTCTTTTACTCCATAATAAGTGTTGCTATTCCTTTGTGCAGAAACAGATAATGTCCTACCGTATGCTTAATATCAACTGCAAACTTCCACTTCAGCCAAAATTTAAAAAAAAAAAATTGTTTAGAAAACTCAATCAAGTTTGAGCACGTAATAGCTCTGCTCTGTAAATGAAAATCCGAAAAAGAGAAATTTAGCTCCTAGAATTTCACTATTTTACGGATGCAACTCATGAAGAAACATAGATCAATTCTCGATTAAAACATTAAGACCAAAAAACAAATCCAAATTAAGCTACTAAAATATAAAAGAAAAGTTTTACACAACTATGTTTAAATTGAGCATTGAGAAGAGAGAAATGGACCTATATTCCCAAGTTTGGAAGCCAGACTTGTAAAGGAGATAGTGAAGAGGCTCCCAATAATTGAAGACCTCATCGCAATCGTGAATTATATTCGTCGTAGAGCTCATGTATCTCAGCATTCCGAGAGAAATCAACGGCAACAACCATCCTAACCCGCGGTCGACCTCATCTTGTCCGGCGTCGGATTTCTTCGGCTTATCGAGCTTCGTATACGAAGAGGACGACGAACTTGACGACGTCGTCAAGAGATCGGTCGGTAGCGTCCGCCTTTGCCTCGTCGCTAAAGCCATTGTTCTGGAAACTTCTGTGGTTTCTAATGAGAATTTACGACTCTGCTTTTGCTTTTTTGCCGTCAGCTGGTGGTGCCGTGGTGGTTTGAACATGGGCGAGAATCATTTTTTCAGTTTGACCAGGTTGGATTTCCGGGTCGGGATGTTCCTTTCTTCGGGTTGAAGGAACTATTTGGGCTGCGGGGATTACATTCTGGGCTGAAATCGCGAGGGGAGAATCTCAAGCTTTGAATTTGAGCCCAATGATATTAAATAGGTGTGTTTGGATTGTTGAATTATTTTATATAATATTTTGCTAGTATTATAAATTTATTTTTTAATTTATTTTTTTATCTCATATACATCATATCATAAAAAGTACTATAGTAATTATTTCAAATAATACTCTATCCAAGCACACTTCAATTTTTTCTAATTTGAAAAAAGGAAAATCAGATCTACAGTTGAGCCCAGCGTTATTTTACATCGCCATTCAAACATTTTTTTATTATTTAAACTCATCTTTCGATTCCTAAAATTCAATTTACTTAAAAATTATTTTATAAAAAATTATAAAATTATGCCAATAGTGTAGAATGTGACACAAGTTAGTCAAAATTCCTATATGTGTGTATAGACAATAATTTAGTTGTTGTTAAAAATGATGCATCAAACTTCTAACCACCCTGCACGTGTTTCTCAAAAATGATATGTTGGGCATTAGTTAAGTAATTAGGAGATTAAATAAATTTTTTTCCCTTGTAAGAATTCCGAGTGGCTCTTTATTGATTATATATTTTTCCCTTGTTAAAATTCAGAGTGCCTATTTATTAATTAAAAAATTTTCCCCAATAAGAACTTAGAGTAGTGTCTCTTCAAGCTAAATAGCACCTACGTTAGTAGGTATAGGAAAAGATTATCAACAATTGTTTAGGTGTAATTGATCAAATTCATAGTTGAGATTTTCCTTTTTAAAAATTGTATGGTTCCAATTAGAATCTGGAAAACTTTTATAGGATAATGGGCACTGCCGAGCCCGACCATCCACTGTTTCATTTAGAGTAAATTACCAAGATATTCACTAAATATTTTGAATAATAGGATTTTGGCTATTTGACTTTTGAAGTATCCGTTTATCCTTTAAATTATCAAAAGTGTATTATCCATTTTGTCTGTTTTCAACATTAAAATTTTCATGTCTAAAATTCGTACGAGCCATGAGATATAACCAAATCTGTTAGACTTAACTGTAAAAAACGGATGAAATTGTCCAATAATTAAACTTTTGATATTTTAGTGGGTAAATTCATTAATTTTGAAGATTAAATGGTCAAAACTACACTATTTAAAAAGTTTAGTGACTAATGGATAATTTGCCCCATCATTTATCACATCAAGGACTAAAGCATCCCACGTGATCAAGTGCTGTACTGTTTTCCCAACCGACCGGTCCCTTTTACCCTTTCTCGGTTTCCTAAATCCAAATACAGTGACTACTGCGCGTTGTCCGTCTAGGAACAGGAAAACTGCTTAGCCATGATAAAACAAGACTTCCTCCGTTGTTTTCACTGTACCAAAAAAAAAATAAAAATAAAAAACTCCCTCCATTCGAGTAATTCAGTCATTCTTGCCAGAATTTTTCCAAAAACTCAATCTTGAATAGTTGATCAATTCAAGAGAAGGGAAAAGGACTTGAAGAATGGCCATCAGGGTAGGTGATTCAGTGGAGATATGCTGCAACGAAGATGGGTTCTTGGGTTCCTACTACGAGGCCAAGATTATTGCCAAACGGGGTAAAAACAAGTTCCTGGTGGAGTACAAAACTTTACTCAAAGAAGATAATGAAAAAGAGTTGCTCAAGGAGGTTGTTGAAGCTTCAACAGTCAGGCCTTTACCTCCTCAGATAAATGTCTCGGAGTTTCATGTTCTTGAAAAAGTGGACGCTTTTGATAATGATGGTTGGTGGGTTGGAAGAATCTCGGGTAGAGCTGGCTACAAATACTACGTGTATTTCGAGAGTTCAGGGGATGAGTTTCTGTATCCGTTTGGCAGCCTCAGAATTCATCAGGAATACGAGAATGGCCAGTGGATTCCTGCTAATAAGAGGGCTGATACCTGAAATTAACGTGTTTCTTGTGTAAAATTTCGTCTATTTTTGCTTGTATTTTGGCTTTATCCCCCAGTTTCTTGATGCTTTCATAAGTTCATGGTTGTTAGAGATGCTAATATTGGGTGGCTCAAGCACTTCTGTAACATATTCATCCGAGTAAATTTCTTATGTTTTTTTTCCTTTTGGTGTTCTTTCCCTTGATCATATTAATTTATTTCACCTAAAACTTTGAACCGACTTATGTTTGTTGAAACTTGGAAATCATCTGAGGAATATAAAAGCAGCAGTTTCCTAAGTGGGCTGAGTCCCGTAGGATTCAGGTTCTTGATCAGGTCCTTGTTACTGCAGAAGCTGGATTAATTTCCTCAAAAGAGAAAAAAAAAAAAAAAGATGGATTAATCCAGATATCACAACCCTTCAGCTATTGAAATTAGATTTGTGACAACTTATACATCGTTAATTGTTATTTCTGCAAGATTGGACCAAACTGGACGAAGTCGATAGAGTTCAATCCACAGTTCGTCTCTTGCCACTACGCCACGCGAAAGGATAGATGGTTGAACATGCCAAGCCAAGCAAGAATGAGAACCTATTGGGTAAACTTATGTGCTTTATGCGTCACAACAACTAAGTAGAGGATACGTGAAGATTGTTCAAGTTCGAAGATTGTATAAGCACAACAAACTGATGATACAAATTATTCAAATTAACCATACAGCCTGGGCAACCATGGAAGGCAACCTTCAATATTGCTGCTGGTTTTTTAGGGAAAGCACATCTCTTACAATGGTTAGAAAGGAAAACAAAATAAGTTTAACCGGTGTTCTGCAGTCCAGCAGCAATTCCCTTCATTGTCAAGATGAGAGTGTCCTCCAAGCCAGGGGCATATTCACTTGTTGGATTCAGCTGAATATATTCAGCAGCAAGTTTTGATTCCATATACTCCTTGGATATATGAGGTCTGAGCTCCACATGGTAGTTTGGATCGCGAATTCGTTTAAGAGTATAAGCCTGAAGAAGATTCAGAGTTGTGATGTATGAATCGCGCAAGCGAAGCTGCTGCTTCAAGTAGGGGTCTCCTTCAAGAACATCCTTGTGTCCTGCAATCTGCAAAAAGCAAAACAGCATGTTGTCTTTACTTATGAAAACCATTCAATGATTTGATCTGACTTTTTCTTTAAAATTCATTTCCCAAAATTTCCCTAAGATAACTCCAACTCCAACGGGACTTTAAGTAAAAATTAGCCGTAAAAATTTCCGGTAGTACCTGAAGCAGAAGTGTTTTTGTTTGCTCATAGTTTGTCCTCAAGCGCTCTCCAAATGCCCACAAGTCTTCTGAAACTAGGAGCTTATCATAAAGAGCAGCAATACCAGGCTCACCCTTGGCAAACACCATCTCAACTAAATCGATAGTGACTCTAAAGAAAGGCCACTCGTTGTACATCTCTTTCAACATTTGAAGGTTCTTAATGTCCTTCTTGATTGCATATCTGAAAGCTGCTCCAACGCCAAGCCAAACTGGCAGATGAAATCTGGTTTGCGTCCATGCAAAGATCCATGGAATAGCTCTAAGTGATTCAATGCCTCCACTTGGTTTCCGTTTTGAAGGACGGCTACCAATATTCATACGACCATACTCCAGCTCTGGTGTTGCCTAATCATGGGTAGAGGGAAAAAAAATCAAATTCAACAAAAATTTCACCAAAAAGAGCAGATAAAATGCAGATATTAATGAGGAGGTGCATGGTGCACGAATTCTGCATGAAGTACGTACAAGGCGGAAATACTCGACAAAACGAGGTTCTTTGAAAACAATAGAACGGTACTCCTCTGTAGCAATTATAGTAATTTCATCCATTAGTGCACGCCATTCAGGTTTTGGAGAGACTGGGGGATGCATCCCATGCTCAAGGGTGGCAGCAGTGAATCTCTGGAGGGTTCTAAAACACAGGTGCTCCTCACCAAATGATTGCTCAATAACTTCTCCCTGAACCGTAACACGAAGGGATCCATGAATTGTATCAGGAGGTTGAGATAATATAGCAAGATGGGTGGGTCCACCTCCTCGTCCAACAGTCCCACCTCGACCATGGAACATTGTTAGCTTCACACCATATTCCTTGGCTACTTTTATGAGTTCCTCTTGAGCCTTGTATAACTGCCAAGCTGCTGAAAGTCGTCCAGCATCTTTGCCAGAATCTGAGTATCCAATCATTACTTCCTGTTTACCATTAATCCGGTTTCTGTACCAATCGATAGAGAAAAGTCGTGCAACAGCAGCAGGAGCAGCCTCCAGATCATCCAGTTTCTCAAAAAGTGGAACAACTCTTAAAGGAATCTTCACATGGCATTCACGCTGTAGAAGTTCAACTGCTAGAACATCAGAAGGTGCTGTAGCCATTGAGATGATATATGCACCAAAGCAATCTGATGGTAGTTCTGCCAGGACATGGAAAGTATCCAAAACATCAGCAATTTCTTCAGTTTTTGGAAGGTCGGGTCCAAAAAGAGGTCGTTTGCCACTTAATTCAGACAGAAGCCACTCCTGCCTGCGTTCTTCTGACCATTCTTTGTACGAACCAATTCCCAAGTGATTTGTAATGGCGTCTAGAACATCAGTGTGGCGGTCTGACTCTTGTCTTATGTCCAGTCTCACAAGTGATAGCCCAAATGTAGAAACTTGTCTCAGAAAATCCAGAAGGCTTCCATCAGCAATGGGTTGGTCCCCACAAGCACAAAGAGATCTATAACACAGTTCCAGAGGCTCCAAAAACTACACGATAGCACAATCTTTCTATCAGTAAGGCGACAGGTATGAGTTTTTCTCTTTTTTTTTGGATTTTTTTTGCTTTTTGTGGTGGTGGTTCGCCGGGGAGGGGGGGGGGCGAGTGAGGGGGGAACTTCTGTTGATCAGCAATCACATATAGTGCCAAATAGACTCAGAGATCAAACTAGAAGAAAAAATATAGATAATAGGCAACAGTGTGATTCAAAACTTTAGGTGCTTAGTAGTTAACTTCAGAAGTACTACCTGCTCAACATTGGTATAGGTTCCCTCCTCTGGAATATCAGAAGTTCCATGAGCTAACATATGTCGAGAGCGCTCGCGTGTCTGATACAACTTATCCCTCACATCAGCAAGTATAACACGATATGGTTCATTTGGTGGAACGTGTTTCCAGAATTCTGCCATGTTAAATTCAATGTTCATAAATCTTGAAGCAGAAAGTTTAATTTTAAGACACATAGCCTTCTTATTCATTGTCCAACAACTAGAGACCAAATGATGGTTTGAGCAGTTAAGAAATAGCGACAATGGTTCTGATGCATTTTTGTTTTATGAGAATAAAAGGGATGGTTATTATACTTGAACCTCAAACTCAGTTTCAAAAGGTTGTTTGGCAGAACGAATGGTCCTTATTGAATAAAGGTCTACAGCAAATTCTAGGAGTTACTTCCCTACTCACCTATGTAGTGCTTTGCATCTCTCTTTAAAGATCGGTGAAGTATGTCAGCTTGAACATGAAGCTCATCGCTGCAACGCCACATTGACAACTGACAAAAAAATTATAATGTAAAAAACTAGTACAAGCACATATGTTTCATAAGACAATGGAAAAACAATCAAAAGGATTCAAAAAGGTGAACTGGATAATAAAAACCTCAAACATGAGATCCTCTATCTGGGAGTAGTACAAGTTAGCAGCCATCATTCTAGCTAATAAGCAAACATCCCTTGTCACCTCAGGAGTTACCCTCGGATTACCTGCATTAAAAACAATAAAATCTCAATCAACAAACCTGGTGGGATGGCATGCATGAATAAACAAAAAATGTGGCCAACACCTTCTTCTTCCATATTCTATTTCTTAGGCCAAGGCATCCTTAGAAATTTTTAAAAGGTTAATATCATCTTTTTTATTTTATTTTAAAGGCTGACATAGCAAATGCCCATCTGTATAACATTTCATTACAGAACTCATGAAGAAGCATTAAGCAGTCCAATTAAGTGTCTTTTCCTGTGTGTGCAGCACAATGCATTAGCCATTTGAATAAGCTGGTTTTTTGGGAGAAACTTTATACCATCACGATCACCACCCATCCAAGAAGAGAATTGAATGAGAGGGGCATTGTAAGGAACACGTTCATTAATCCCAATGTTTTTAAGAGCTGTGTCAACACGTCGTAGAAATTTTGGAACACCCTTCCAAATTGTTTCATGAAAGTAGCTCATTCCGCCTCTCATCTCATCTTGTGGTGTTGGAGGAGTCCTTCGGATCTCATCTGTCCGGAAAGCAGCTTGAATCTGTTTGAAAACATTGCACAGAAACAAATGTGAGTGGTCAACCATTCTCTCCGATCAATTATCAGTTTTCAGTGATCACAATGGAGTCTACCTTAAGACTGGAAAGAAAAGAAGCTTAGATCATTTTCAGAGCAAGTATGAAAACGAGGTTCGAGTCTTTGACAAAAAGAAAAAACATGGAAACCAGAATATTTGAGTCTCAGAGTAAATATACTGGAACAGCTCTCATATACGTGACCGTCTGAAGGTTTGTTGAAATCAGACAAAGAAAAAGTAAGTTAAATGTGAAGGGCTTTATATACAGGATGCTTGCGTCATGATATTATTGAATGTCACAGGATAATAGGGGATTGAGTGAGCATCTGATCCTAATCGTTGATGAGAAATGATATAAAGTTGCAATAGTACAAGCAGAGAAATCAGTGACAGATTAATAGAAGAAAATAAGTAGCTGTAACCAGTTCAGAAACAAGAAACAGAAGGGAAAGAAGCTGTGAAGTCGATTTGACAACATCAAAGTTACTATTCTGAAGATCAATCTATATCCAGTAGAGACCTTTTCTTGCTAATCACCCAAGGAATTTGAATGCTTTTAGCTACGTCAGATCTAGTAACTAATGGGTTGCATAATTTTGGCAGAAAAATGGATATGAAAGATACACTGAACGATGCAAAACCAGAGGAATTTGTTCTTGACTGAGAAGATGCAGTAATGTTGTCAGATAGTTTGGAAAATGTCTTGTGCAGAGCATGGATGTCAAAACTCCATCAGGCACAAAATAAGAGCTAACATTACCTCCCTCTGCAAGGCCTCATCAAGCTCCTGCTTATCATCTGGCGTGATGTCTTTGGCATATAACTGAGCCAAACAATTGCGTATCCTGACATAAGAGTATTAGAGTAGGAAAAGGAAAAGAAACTAAGAGAATTATACTCGTAAGCTTGTGGATAGAAAATAACAAGAGAGCAGTTATAGGACAAACCTTCCATGCTTTTGAAGCAATGACCTCCGAACAGATTGAGTAGGGTGAGCAGTAAGGACAAGATCCACAGTCTGATTTTTCAATGCATCAAAGACCTCTTGAGGAGACTTCTTCAAATCCAATACAAGTCTTTTCAGAGTTTCCTCTATGTCTGATTCAGTAATTGCTGAGTTTTCATCAGCAAAATCACCTTTCTTCAACTTGTTCCTCCTTCGATATGCTATCTGAACCTCCTCAGCCAAATTGGCTAAGTTAAGCGTGTGAGAAAAAGCTTTTGCGATGACAATGGAATCCCCAGGATCCAAGCTGGTTAAAACATGACCAAGCTCTTCCAGCTTCTTTGGATCCTTCCTGCCTTCATATTCGGCGGAAAGTTCATAACATTCTTGAACCTATAATAATGAGATTAAAAGAACAGAACAAACTACATTGAGCAGACCTTGCAGACTCTGCAGATTATTTAAGCTAATGAACAGAGCAATTCACTACGAGATACAAATATGCACAAAGGCTTAAAGGATCTAAACATTACGGAAGCCAAATTACTGAAGGGCCATACACTTGACACTTCAAGTGATAATGACTCACTGGTGAATGACTGAATGGTATACTAAGATTGAAATCGGAACTTCTCGTTTAATGTCTATAGCAATTTTCTTCCGAGGAACAGATTAAACAACCAAAATTGCCATAAAAACACAATCTTGATCATTAAACATAACCTGGGTTTTTCAAAATTCTGATATTACTTCCCTCACATTGGAATCATCGAAAACAAACAATGCCCCATCTAAAAACTGAAAAAAGACCGAAAAAAAAATTCCAACTGACTTATTATATGGATTGTCAATATAAAGATCAGATTTTTTTCATCATAACCAAAATTGGATCTTGATCAAAATCACCTAAATACGAGCTGGAAAAATAAAATCTATATGCATACCGTTTCTTTAAGGTCCTCGCCGTGTAAGTCCTGAAGAATGTCAAGGAACCGGTCTAAAAGCAAAGCATCATATTCAACAAGCTTGTCATCATCAGACACTTTGGCAGGCACCAAAAGCCTTAACTGGGCATCAATCGATGCCAACTTCTCTAAATTCCTATCAGGAGCCATAATCTCACTCCCAGGTCTCAACCACTCTCAATTTGATAAGTACAAATGGCAGTCCCTGCAGTGAAGTGAGCAGAAAAGTAAATTGATTTGGATAGCATGAAGTTGACCAAAAAAATCTGATCATGACTCATGAACGCAGATAGTAGGGGCCATATGAAAACAAATGCCAATCAGCTAACTTTCGGCTATTCGTCACCGTCCAATTAGGAAACAAACAAAATGCAGCCAAAATATACTAATGGTTGATACATCAATGGCTCTGTGTGCGTGAGTATGTGTATATGTGTGTGTGAATCCAGCATCTCATTTTTGGTTAAGCCCAGAAACTGAAATGTAGTGTCAGAGTAAGATAAGAGGTACCTGAAAAAAAGAAGACGTGAGAATTTGGAAGAGGACTTTGGGGAAGAGCTCAGAGATGGGGGGCAAGAGAGTTGATGTACAAAGCTGCTTTTGCAAATGTTAGCTATTTATAGATTAGAACTGAGAAGGAATTAAAAAAGGAAGATGCAGCGAAATAGTTCTTCTATTTCCTTGAAATTTTGTTTTTTAATAATGTACCCTTTAATTTGTTAGCTATTTATAGACTGAGAAGGAATAAAAACAGGAAAATGCAGCGAAATAGATCTTCTATTTCCTTAAAAAATTTCTAACTTTTTGTTTTTGTTTTTTAAATAAAATGTCCCCTTCAAATTTCTACCAACTTGTTGGCTGGATCTTTAAGTTTAAGTGCAGCCTCCACCAAAGCCAGCAAGCAAATTGGCTCACTCTCCGCCTGAACTCAAAAGAAGAATTTCCATCAGACCCGCAAAGTCAAATACACGTCTGTCTATTTGCTTGCTTCTCTCTGGTAGCTTTTGTACTGTCTAGTTTGCTGTTCAATGTTCCAATACTCCTAACATGGAATATGCCTTCCTCGGCCACCAAAGATTCTTGATTTTTTCTCCAAAGATGGTCAGATTTTGTATTCTTTAGTTTTTGGTAGTAATTGATAGCTCCGCTATTGGAGAATAAGATGCTTCAAATTTTGCAGTTAGAAATGGCCAATGGGAAGGCTTTGTGCTTTTAATTTTCACTCTAAGGTGTTGTAACAATTTGACTCAGAGAATACATCAATGATTTGATTACAGCAGCATATCTCCAAGTTTTGTGGTAGTAATTTGGTACTACTAGTTAGTTATATGTATTTTGACAAAAACAAAAAAAAGTTAGTTATATGTAGGTAGCAGAGTATATCTTTCATTTCATGGGCACAGCATTCCTCAATCACGGATGAGATCCTGTAATAGTGAAAACCGTAATTGTTGTCCAATTTTCTCTATAAATTTGATGAATAGTAGATCCCACTGGTTTCGTGATTGGTTCAAAGTCCACATTTCAAGGTCTACAATTACGACCTGTAGCTTTCGAATAGTATGACCTACCAAATACGTAAATCAATCAATCAGCCCCAGAGAAGGTTCAAATCCCGAGTAAAGCGATCAGTGAAAAAGCTGGGCAGCCTTTCCCAACCCGCAGATGATTAGTTGGGTCATTAGGTATTACCAGTCCGAAAACTCAGATACCTCTGTGTTGCCAAAAAAAAAAATCAATTATCCCCAGGGCTAGAGCTGGTGGTAGTAGCATAGTTAGGTGAGTACCACCGCAAATGTTCGAATCCTGGGTGCAACGGTCGGTGATGTTGGGCAGCCTCTCCCGATCCGCAGAGAAATAGTTGGATCGTACGATAATCAGTCCAGGACGCCAGATACCTCTGTGTTGACAAAAAAAAAAAAAATCAATCACCCCATTTCCCTGCTCATCAATAAATATAAATAAATCAATACCTTTTCGTGTCACGTACTAGTACTTTGCTAATATATACAAACTGAGATGTAATTGCAAAGAACCACTCAACTGAAAGTGGCCACAAAAGAGAAATTTTAGTCGCAGTGAAAAAAATTAAAAAGAGGTATCAAAACATTTCTTTGATTTAATAGGTTTATATATCTATTAACCTCTTATACATAATCTCTTTAGATTCCCCTTCCGCCTAAATTAAAATAAATTAGATTATAAAAATATTATTTGTGTTTGGATTGTAAATTATCTGAGATAATTTTGTGAAAAAGTATTGTAGCACTTTTTTGATATGATACATGTGAGATAAAAAGGTGATTGGAAAATGTGTTGATGATGCAAGCAAGTCTGTGTGTAAATAAGGTGTAAATAAAGTATAATTTTTTACCATTCAAAAGAGATGTAATTGCAAAGATGAGATGATGACTATCTAAGTTCAGAGGCATAATATTTATCCTCAAGCAAACCTGAACTTTTGCTTTGGCATCAGCGCGATGAGAACTTTCCCAGTTAACAATTCATATGTTATTGGTTCGAATACGTGGAGGTGGAGTTGTCGACCTTATATTCCTTTTTGTTACGGCATTTTTTAATTGGAACTGCATCAAATTTCCTTTTCAGGGGTCACCTCCTTGTGGGCAGTGATTTCTTATCAATTTTCGGAAATAATTATTGCTGAAGATTTTCTATTTGAATTTTGTATGGTAAAGATTAAAAGTTGAAGAATTTTTTTTTAAAAAAAAGTAGGTTAGTATACTTATTTGTGATTTAGTGTCAGATATTTCAATTTGAACTCAACTAATTTATTAATTTAGAACTAAGGTCAATCAAACTTAGCATAATCGAACTCAATTGAGCTTACGCTATATTTAATATTTTATACGTTCTAAATAACGGAAAATAGGAGGGACATTTTAGATTAATAAATATTAAAAAAATACAAACAGATATGCATGTGTACGAGATTAAATTAAGTTCAATGAGTTTTCGAATTTCACGTATATGTATTCGAAGCAAATTATCTGAACGGCCACCAAACTTTTGGAATCGTTGAGTTATGATTATTGAACTATTAAAAGTCTAATTTTGGTCATTGAACTATCTAAAATTTAGATTTCGAGCCATTTCGTTAGATTTTATTGTTAAATATGATAGATCGGAGCGCTCGCACAATTCACGAGACAATAGAAAAGAGCATAGTTAACGATTAAATTCGATAGAATAACTCAAAATATAAACTTTAAATAGTTCAATGGTCAAAACCAAACTTTTAATAGTTTGATAACCAAAACTAGACGATTCCAAAATTTCAGTGACCATCCGGATAATTTGCTCTACCTATTCATGTTTGAGCTTGTCTAACCATTGGAGTTTCAAACTCAGCTGAAACTCTGTCAAATGCAAGGTGGAGCTCGAACTCCAACCACGTAAGCTCCCAAATAACTTTTTTTTGTAGTTGGACTCAATCGCAGTCTTAATCTCGTATAATTGACACTAACGGTTGCTAAAACCCTGAATTTTGTTGGTAAAAAATGGAGACGATTGCTCCATGGCTATTCACTTAATTAATTATTATGGATCCCTGGGGACCATGATGCTGACCACCTATCGCACGGCAGACCTGGCCCTCTTCTTTTTCATATAATTTAACATTTTGTACGTTCTAAATAAGGGATAATATGGACATTTTACATTAATAAATATTTAAAAAAATAAAGCAAATATATATCTATGTTCGCGTAGTCGAGGCTAATGGTCCCACCATTTGAGATTACAATAGATTATAAAGAAGACACAAATAAAAATACTTTTAGATTACCAAAAAAATTGAGCTCCTTAAATTACGAAAACACCCTAAAACAAATTTTTAAACAAAAACATAATATGAAAACAAGTCATCGTCTGATTAGTAGCTCGAAGAAGTCGAGTTTCCTCAGTTGAAGCTCCTCAATGGAAAACAATTGCAAACATCATCTTGATTCATGACCGCACGCTTCACTCAAAGCAACAAATAATTTACTGGGTAACCACTCCAGACAGGATTTATTGCTGAAATCTTTAGTCCAAGTGGGATGGATGAATCAATTAAGAGATGCCAATAATGAGATGATTATTCAATTGCATTCTCCAGCAGAATCTATCTGAAAACAAGTATGCATGATCTGGTGCCACAAGAACTAAACCCCAAACCTGCACCAGTTATAACAATATGCTCCAATCAATTGCTTTTGCTTCCTTCTCGTACCCGGGGAAGGTCATTGCAAAAGCGATTGCTTATTTTTTGTCACTTCATATAACGTTCAGTGGGTTCCTTTTCCTATAGTTTATGGTTTGTTGGGCAATTAAATTGGCATTGGAATGGTTTAAAGCTATGCTAGGTGAAAGGAATTTTGGCCCACATCTGTTCATTTGTTTTTCTCAAATAGTTGTTTGGACTCTTTGGATGGTGTTTTTTGTTATAAAAGTTTATTTGTTTGCATTATCAATAAATTTTTAATATTTTTTTTATTTTACATATATTATATCAAAAAGTGTTACGATATTTTTTCAAAAATTATCTTAAATAATCTAACACACTCCATCCATCGAGTTGCCTGTTAGATTAGCTATGATTTTGAAATTCGCATCCTATTCCTAGTATAGGTTCTGTTGAAATTTTGCGCAAAAGTTCGAGAAGGAAAGGAAGACATGCGAGTGCCAATTTTAGTCATGTCATATCACATATAAATTCAACATGTACGATTGGATCATGTCATGCAATAATAATTTTGTTTGTTTGGATAGGGTATTATTTGAAATAATTACTGTAGCACTTTTTGTGATGTGATGTATCTGAGATAAAAAGGTGGTTGGAAATATAAAAAGGTGGGTTGGAAAATGTGTTTATGATGCAAGCGAAATATTATTTTGGATAAGTTTTGTATCCAAACACTCCAATTTGTTAGTCACGTAAACCCATATTAGTGATTTATTTTGAGTTTTCTGGACACTCATTAATACGTTTAAATCATATTCAATATATCATACATATATATATATATACACACGTTAATATTTATTATTATACTACATATTTATACACCTGAAATATATCTTAACGGATGGGTGCCTATCCATTAAATAAACACATTTAATTTAATTTTTTTTTTTATCAATATTCTGTCAACCTTTTGTTTCAACCGGAGTATTATTTTCCTTGTTGGCCTAGTAAGGTGAAAACACCACACCTTTGCAGTCAATGTGAGAAATATTGTAGTGGTTTTATCACGCTTGAACTTCCATCATCAGATTTCTAGATTTGGACCACCTTGATTTTGGGCATTCTTGACTCTTTGATCCCCGAACCCAATACAATAATTCAGTTTTACGTGCTTATTCGCTTATCTAATGAAAGGTTCAAGTTTCAACACAAACTTTTAACTCTTACCCCCTTGTCAAAAAAATAAAAAAGGGTGAAAAATGCCGGCTAAAGCTCTTTATTTAATTTATATTTTCAACAATTAAAGGTCTCGTTGCTTCATTTTATTGACTAAACGAGTCTATGATCTTTTTAATTAACAATTTTTTAACAACCTGTTGAACTAGGAGTTAGGGTGGTTGATAAGTAGAGTGAATTGTTCTGACCGCCGGTTATGAAATTAGTTCTAACTACGTGTGGGTTATGACATATGACAAGATATATGAACACTAATTCAAGCCAAAGACTTGGAATCCCTAACATGGAAGTTGACTTCCAACGGTTATTCTAAAACTGCAATTTTACAACCCTAAAAAAATGCTGTAGGAAAAATCATATTCTAAAAGTCTTGCTTGACTATATAGTAAAGAAAAACATGAACACTGTAATTCAAGCTAGAGACTTGGAATCCCTAACATGGAAGTTGACTTCCAACGTTCCATGTGGTTATTCTGAAACTGCAAATTTTCAACTCTAAAAAGTGTTGTAGGAAAAATCCATATTCTAAAAGTGTTGCTTGACTATAAAAGTATAGAAGAGAGAAGATTTGGTTGGATGGATAGAAACGTGGAAGGAATAATATGTTGAAAATATTGCGTCCATGATCTTTTACTTAAAAAAAAAAAAAGAAGAAAAAGAAGACAGCGATGATGACTATAAAATAAAGAAAGATCGTATTCTACAAGTCGAATAATTTTCAAGCTTCAAGTCTAAGATTGCAGTATGTATGGTGGGGTTTGAGCATATTCGAACCTGTCTATTGGATAATTAGCCTGCAAAAATTGACCGGAGGAAAGAACAAATAGTCGGAAACAAGCCAGCAAAAACATGATGAATTCCTTATTTTGACACTCAACAATAATAAATCAACATTTTTGTTCCATTAATGCACTTCAGTTTGACCAATAAATAATAAATAAATTGTCATAGCAAGTAGTGGTATATTATGTAACTTATAGAAGTAAAATAAGACAATAATGAGGAGAAATGAATTAATAGATTAACCAAATTATTGGGACAAAGAAAAGAAATGTGACTAGGTACATTTGATGTTTCGTTTCCTTAATTCTTTGTTTGGAATTGACTTTTTCTTGGGGCAGCCGTGGAGAAAATGATAGACGGTGACACATCGGAAACTTCTACGGTGGGTGGCGTGTACGAATTCCAGCTTTGTCAATATACCACATGGCGTGGAGAAGAGGAAAGATGATAAGCTGCCTCAGTTATTGACTGCATTTTGCTCTTTTACATCGTGATCAGTCGTACAACTGATATTTGAGTTTTGACCAGACTTATCAATTCGAAAACTTTCTTTTTTTTTGCATCCCTTCTTGGCACATTTTTCCTCTCCCTTTAAACTTAGTAGTCTATTTTTTTTTCCCTTCTTAAATTCAAAGTCTTTATAGCTTATTTGACCAAGAGTACTCAACCAGAGTTGAAAGTAATAAACCGTCGTAAAAGAGTGAGAGGAATGTGCAGATTGTATTGTACAGTTTGAGAATTTATAAAATATCTTCTATCGTTTCCGGAAAAAAAAAAAAAATGTGCAGATTGTGTTGCGTGTTGGGTGGAGGGAATCCCATCACTAGCTCTCTTTCAAGCTGTCGGCTGAGGGTGTTTGAATTGCTAGCTTTGTGAGACTTTTTTTTTTTTTTTTTGACTTTTTGAAATTTTTTCTAATAAATTTTTCAATCATTTTTTTGCGCAAGATAAAAAAAAATGAACTTTATATTCATCGCATCTAAAAAAAGGTTGCTTTTTAATGCTATTTTCTTGTAAAACCTGCCCAAATTTTTGAAAAAAAAAAAGTCCAGTCCGAACGTGCTCTTATCAAGCTAATGCACATATTTTCATATGAAAGCTAAACTGTGCTCTCAATTATGGCATGAACATAAGACGCTTTATTTTTGTTTGTTTGAATTACACATTATTTTCACCTTATTTACACACTGACTTGCTTGTATCATCAATATATTTTTCAATCATCTTTTTATTTTACATACATCATATCAAAAAAGTGCTATAGTATTTTTTCACCAAATTATCTCAAATAATTTATTATCCAAACACATTTGTTTTTTAACCACCGGCCAAGACAGTTGATAGGCATGAAACAGATCTTTCGTCTTCTGTTTTTCTGGGCATAGGCAAGTATGAAGCATGAAATTACACACTTTTTTACTACTTTTTTTTTTGGCCCCTCCGGGGAAGACGGTTGATAGGCATGGTATGAAAGCATGAAAAATACACACTCTTTGATTCTTCTTTCTTTTTTCTTGTGGTGAACAAAACATAGAATTCTTTCCAAAAAAAAAAAAACATAGAATTGTTTTACCCAATCACAATCTTCCTATGGTCAAAGTTTTCTCTTGATTCAAGGATATTCAGGACAAATATATAAAACTAGCTAAAGTGTCGGATCCGCGGCAAACTAGGAAACCTGACATGTTTGGGTCGGCCCATGGTTGTCGGCACCAATAAACTACCTATTGTTGCTCTGATGACCCACGATGATATCAACTTTCTTTATTTTCTGGATGGAGTATTATTCCAAATAATTTTTTGAAATAATTACTGTAGCACGTTTTGTGATATGATTTATGTCAGATAAAAAAAATAATTAAAAATATAAAAAGGTGGATTGGAAAATATGTTTATGATGCAAGCGAAATTTTTTTTAAGAAAAATTTGCTATCCAAACATAGCCTTTATTGCTTCAAGTGGAATAAACCTTTCAAGTTTAAACTTCACAAAAAATTTGTAGCACTTTATTTATTGAGGTCTTATTAGTAGTAGCATTGACCTGGATTTCTAAATTTGGAAAAGAAAAACAAAGAAAACAAGCAAGCTGATATCTACCTCAAGTTAAAAAAAAAAAAGAAAATATTTTCAGTCAACTCTGAGACAAACAAAATATAAAAAATAGATGGTTTCGTTAGACTGACTTAAAAAATGTGGGATTTCCCTATAATTTGCATCCAATTAGATCCCAGGGAATTGATGCAAAGCGAAAGAAAAACCTAGCTAATGAGTGATTAAAGCATGACAATGGAGATTGTCAAAGTGCAATAAGCTTGAGGGTTAGGTTTCAATTGTAAACTAAGTACCAGTAAATTATTACTTGTGCCGCATTGTGATTTCATAAAGAGACGGAGTCCTCCTTAGCGGGCTGGACTGCCCAGTCCAAATGAGACTGGTCTAACAAGCCTCTTAATCGACAGAGACACAGATCCGTTATTGGGCTTTTGGTTCCTTATGTTTGGGCTAATAAGCTATCGTCACATATAATTTCCAGATTGGCTCTAAGAAGACTAATTGAAGCTGCAAAGGGCTTATTGTCTTCTTTCTAAGCCCATTTACTCTCTTCGTAAAACAATTTTGTTGAGCATTTATTGAGCTTATTGATAGTACTCGGATTGACCAGCAAAAACCTTAAAATTCACGAATTACAAATTCCCGCTCCTCTGGCTTAGCGCTTCAAAGCTTTCCGCCGGTCGCAAAGACCTCTCGAGATTAAGAAGGCAATTTGTTGAGGTAATACAATTGATATATCCTGGTTATTTGTTGTCTTACTTGATTATGTTCTTAAATTGTGCAGATTTATGAGTTTTCAAGAGCTGAATTTGGGATTTTTCTACTGACGTTTGTTTATCGTTTATCTTTAATTCTGGGCCTTTTGCCTTTTCCCCCAGTCCCCAGTCCAACTTGTTTCAGGTTTTTTTTTTTTATTTAAAATTTGTATTTGGGTTTGATTTTAATTCTAGGTTTTCGTTTATTTATTTGCTAGCTGAAGGAAAAATAAAAAGGAAAAATGGATGAATATCAAGAAATGGAGAAGTTTGGGATGGAGAATGATTTTGAGGATGGGCAATGGATTGGTGGAGAGTTTTATTATAGAAAACGTAGAGAAAAGCACACACAGACGAAAGATGATGTCTTGTATGGTGTTTTTGCTTCTGGGGATAGTGATTCTGATGATTATGGAGGTTTAGGGTCTTCGAGAAAAAGGAGGAAGGATAAGGGGCTTTCCTCGAAACCTGACTTTAGTAAGCCTGTCAATTTTGTGTCTACTGGTACTGTTATGCCCAATCAGGAAATTGATCGAAATTTAGAGGAGGAGAAGCTAGATGATGAGGGTGAAGTTGATCGAGTCCCAGCTGGGCTTGGTTTTGCTGCGAGTTCTTCTTCATCAAAGGAAACAACTATGTTGATGGAGGATGGTAGTAAAAATGATGATGAGGACTTTTTACCAAGTGCGTTTGGGAAAAAGATCAAAGAAGGAGCTCAATTGAGACGCGAGAGGGAAAAGGAGAAATCTATGTTAGCTAAGAAGTCTTCTCGACTGGGGAGGAAGGAACTCGAGCCAGGCGATGTGGGTTCCTTTGAGAAGCACACGAAGGGTATTGGGTTGAGATTGTTGGAGAAGATGGGTTACAAAGGAGGGGGGTTGGGTAAAAATGCGCAAGGTATTGTGGCACCAATTCAGGCTAAATTGCGACCAAAGAATATGGGGATGGGTTTTAATGACTACAAAGAGACTAATCTGCCAGTGCTGAAGGAACTAGAAGAGAAGATTGTGACTTCTTCTGTTCAGCCTGCTGCGGTTC
This sequence comes from Coffea eugenioides, assembly GCF_003713205.1. Classification (NCBI taxonomy): domain Eukaryota; kingdom Viridiplantae; phylum Streptophyta; class Magnoliopsida; order Gentianales; family Rubiaceae; genus Coffea; species Coffea eugenioides. The sequence continues at coordinate 47,680,691 of NC_040039.1, read as the reverse complement.
AGTTGAAAGAGAAGCTCTGGTCCAAGCAAGCCCGGATTAAGAAGAAGGTTTATGTTACAGCTGAGGAGTTGCTGGCGAAGAAGCAAGAGCAGAGCCTTGAAGTTGTGCAGAAAGTTTTCGACATGAGGGGGCCTCAGGTTCGTGTCTTGACCAACTTGGAAAATCTAAATGCTGAAGAGAAAGCAAGAGAGAATGACATACCAATGCCTGAGCTTCAGCACAATATTAAACTGATTGTGGATTTAGCTGAATTAGATATACAGAAGGTAGATCGAGACTTAAGAAACGAGAGGGAGACAGTTGTAAGTTTGCAGAAAGAGAGGGAGAAACTCCAAAACCAAGCATCTAAGGAGAAGCAGGAGCTTGATAGCATGGGAGATATACTTAACATATTGGAGCAGATAGGGGAGCAGAGCTCTTCGGGAACACTGACCCTAGATTCTTTGGCTAAGTTGTTTGTGGACATGCAGAAACGACACAGAGAAGAATATAAACTTTGCAATTTATCATGCATTGCATGTTCATATGCCCAGCCCTTGTTTATCAGAGTATTTCAGGGTTGGGACCCTCTTCAGAATCCAACACATGGGAGAGAAATGGTATCCCAATGGAAGTCCCTTTTGCAAGAAGACACTTTAAATTTCGCTAACAGTTCATCTCCTTACACACAACTGATTATGGAAGTTGTGTTTCCTGCTGTTAGAATATCTGGCACCAATACTTGGCAGGCAAGAGATCCCGAGCCAATGCTTCGATTTCTGGATTCTTGGGAAAAATTGCTGCCAACTCTTGTTGTTCAGAAAATTCTGGACGAAATTGTCATGCCAAAATTATCAGCTGCTGTGGACTCTTGGGATCCACGTCGAGAAACCATTCCTATCCATTCTTGGGTTCATCCATGGCTTCCTTTATTGGGACACAGGTTAGAGGCCTGCTACCACACAATTCGTGATAGATTGGAAAGTGTTTTGCATGCTTGGCATCCCAGTGATATGTCAGCATACTACATTCTTTCACCTTGGAAGACAGTGTTTGATTCAGCCAGTTGGGAAAAACTGATGGTTCGCCATATAATTCCCAAATTGTTGACTGTCATGCATGAGTTCCAAATAAACCCTGCAAACCAGAATCTTGATCAGTTCTATTGGGTTCGGACCTGGGCAGCGACTGTCCCCATCCATCACATGATTCACATAATGGATATTTTTTTCAACAAGTGGCAAGAAGTTTTGTATCACTGGTTATGTTCCAGTCCAAATTTTGAGGAAGTGACAAACTGGTACTTAGGCTGGAAGGATCTATTCCCACCTGAACTTTTAGCTAATGAGCACGTTCGTCATAGACTGAGTGTTGGCCTTGACATGATGAACAAAGCTGCTGAAGGCATGGAAGTGGTTCAACCTGGTTTGAGAGAGAATATATCCTATCTTAGGGTGCGTGAGCAAAGGCAGTTTGAGAAAGCTGCTGCTCAGGCTCAAGAAAGAGCTTCTCAGCTGCAAGGAAGTAGTGGACTTGAGTTGAGTTTGAAAGAAGTTATTGAAGTGCATGCACAGCAGAATGGTTTGCTCTTCAAGCCAAAACCAGGAAGAATGCAAGATGGTCACCAAATATATGGTTTTGGTAACATTAACATTATCATTGACTCCCTCAATCAGAAAGTCTTTGCTCAGATAGACGATAGGTGGTCTTTGGCATCTTTGGAGCAGCTCTTGGAGTTGCACAGCCGTTCTGGTTTAAAGCGGCGCTAAGCAGCAATATTATCCTATTGTAGGATAATTTTGTTGTGGTTTAGGCAGGGAACCAGTGGATTTTTGTTTGCTGTTGTGTGAATAGGTTGGTATGACTGTATCACTTTATTAAATTTCTGAACAAAGTTGAATTGGCCAATTGCAAAGTTTCAAGATCATTTTGTAGTTCTTGGTTGTCTTATTTAATTTCTTTTGCTGCCATTCTGCCTTTTAGCTTCTAGGATCAGTTGCTGGAATTACCATAACATCTATCTGTATATTTTGTGTTTTCAGCAGGATATGGCTTTAAATAGCTGCTCTTTATAATATACAAATTGTAATCGATTAAATTCTCTGCATCTTTTGATTTCATCTTAGTGAAGGTGTGACTAGACAAGCTGATTATACTGGATGCAGAATATCTCATCGAGTTGTCTAGTCATGATTCTTCTATGATTAGTGCTCTCTCTCTCTCTCTCTCTCTCTCTCTCCATAAATCTGGCTGGAGGTTGCACCCTAGAAAGAGATATTCTACTGGAAATTATGAAATATCATCAGATGAACAATCAGAGGATGTTGACATGGAAAAGCTTAAAGCATCAACAGCCGAAATTATATTAACCTTTTCAACATGAGATCGCCTTCCATCAGAGAAAAATTTGAGTAAAATGTTGAGGAGGTTTGGGCTGCTGAAAGAATCTGAGACTGAAGTCTGTCCTGATTTTCATCGAGCCAGGGTAATTTTTAAGAGGCAGAAGTTGCTTGTAGTAGATCAGGAAGGATCAATGTTTTTGGGTCAATGGTTGTCACTTACAGCATGGCTACTCTCTATCAATTACTCATGTTGCAAAGATCAGAAGACGCACCCTGATGTCACTGCCTTAGACAAGGGAGTAACAGGTACTTAGATAATTAATCTTCTTTCAGTGTTGACTTTTTTCAAAAAATTTTCTGCTTTAATTACATCCAGTGGATTCTAGGAAGTGCTAAGTTTCAGATACTTTATTTTTTATTGCAATTTGAAGGTGGATTATTGTTTCTCATTGATTATGGATGGGATTCTGGGTTCTTTTAATATTTGAGCTTGAGTGATGGTTAAATTTGGATAAAAAGAAGTAACGTGTGAGTTGGTTATGTCTAGAATCATTAACTTCGGTCTAGAAAGGACTCTACAGGGTCAATCCATTTGAACTCATTGCCTCCCTAAACTATATAAATTTGCTGCAGAAAATAAATGAGACATAGTTATCTAATAGAGATATCATAACACTGAAATTATCAATGAGCTTTGTGTCTTCTCATGCCGCTGATTTGTACTTTGATTGCTAGATGACGAACGTCATTCTATATTGTTACTTGCCTAGAACATGAAGTTTCTCATTTAGGTCTATATCTGTACATTTTTTTTTGTCCCATTTATTTCGTTGCGTATGGTTGAAAGCCCAGACAGAGTGCTGCAGATTCAGCGAAGTTTTTTTTCGAAGAGCCAACTGATGGAGGAGGTAACCAGATTAGCTTTTCTGGTTATTTCTTCTAATTGCTTTATATATGTACAATAAACTAAGATGCATGGTCTGGTGCTGCCTTTTGATTCTGAATCCTAGTGCTGTCTTGCTTTGCTTGAAATTGACCTTCGGTGTCGTTTCTTTGTTGCCATGTAAATCATTCATATTGGTCTTTTAAGTTTTTGACTTTCATTGTTGTATGTAGTAGTTATACATATTGTTGGTGGAATGGGGATTGGGGATAATTTTGCATGCTACAGTGGGATTGAAATCTGGTCAAGTTCTGTGTGGGTAAAATTTGCATCGTTGCATTCTAAGAACCTTATGCCATGCTGGAGCCCTACCTTGTTGAGCAAAATGCAAGCCCGTAATCCTTTTTGCTTGTGCTTTTTCTTAACATTTTCTCTTAATTTCAATGCGGATTAAGTCATTTTTACTTTATTCTTATTTGTTTGTTTGTTCTTTTATTTACTCTTTGAGAAAATAAATGTTTACATGCTACCTGTGAATGGATGCCTTGTTAGGTTCTGCTCGTGTCTTGATTATGGAGTACAAAATTATATGTTCAGATGCTATATTATAAGCAACTAGACTTGCGAGAGCCATGATCAGTGTTAATATCTCCTGTCTTCTTCTAAGGGAGCCATGTTATGGATGAGAATTTGGAGTCTGAAATGCGTGCTCATATATCCACAACTTGGCGTCTTGAACTCTCTTGGATACTAGTTCATACATTTGAGCAATCCAGGATGATAGATGTGAGACAACCTACTTTATCCACGTAAAACATGAGTGGGGGTTGCTGATTACCGGATGCCCTGAAATTATTTTGGTTCTAACTTCTTAACTCTAGAAATTTAAAGAACTTGCAGAAGTTTGACAGAAACCGTGTCGTTGAATAAATTCAGGTGGATTACCATTGTTTTTTTTTTTTAAATCAAGAATCACTTGCAAGGGAATGGGAGGTAGTCAAATCACAGTGGATTTGTGGACTCTTTGGAATCGAACTCCAAGCCTGCTTATAGTGACAGATAGGGAGATCCTCCCTCACCATCTGCATTAAGTGAGCTGGTTAGAGCCGTGTAACACTTTTATCATAGTAAGATAAAGTATATTCTGTTATGGCGTACTTCATCTATACTTGATGATATAAGATGATGTGGACTGCAGACAACAAATCTTTATCATTTATCACTTCCTTTTTTTTTTGGTCAGCGATACATTTGTATAACTTACTCTATCCTAATTTAGGGGGAGGGGGAGGGGGAGCCTAAGGAGGCTGTGGTATGGGTTAGTGGGTATACAGATCAAGGGAGTGCTATGGCACAATCTTTAGATTTTTTTCGCTGCTGGTGAGGTTTGAACTCTCACCAACAACTGAGCCATTGGCCCAGTGGTTTCTCATTTATCACTTCCAATTTGCCCAAAAATTTAATGCTTAGGCCCCCTTGATGTCATTTCTGACGCAGGGTATATGTCAATTGTCATGAATGGATATGTTATCTTCGTTTTGTACACTACTTTTTGGGCAAGTAAACGAATCTATTCTGGGAGCCAATCATAAAGCCATCGGGCAGTCAATTCAAGCATAGACGACGGTCTTAGGAGGTAGGCTGCTGCATTGCATGTACTGTAAGGCACTTAGGCTGGAGGAGGGGCAAGAACAGTAGTAGGAAAGCAATCATTTCTGAAGATTCATGGTCAAGATTTGATCAAAAAAATAGAAAAGTAAGGTTTAGATTGCATTTTATACATAGTTTTGTATATTACATATGGAGCTTATAAAATTTTGTTTTATATTTACACGTTATTAAAAGTGAATTATACCGTGTGCAATGCAGGTTACATATTGTGAAAATACACAAATTCAGCTCGAATAATTTTCCTAACAACCGTTCAGCTCGTGTCCACTTGGGCCACTAAAGCTATGATTTTTTTTTCCCAATCTGGAAGGATGATACTCAACTCAAGTGCAGTTACAAAATTTTTAGAAAGGACATGAAAACCTGATCAATCTGAAGTTTTAATTATTGTGTTGTTAATTGCTTAAATTAGAAGCTGGAGAAACAAGCTTAACAATAGTCTCTTTTACCACGGGGAAGTGCAAGATTTATTGTTGTTTTAAAGAGGAGAAGGGTGTCAACTCTCAACCAAGGAGCCTCCCCAGCATAACCATCAACCTGCTAGGATAATTGGTCTAAAACCGTGATCTTATCCAGTTGTTAAACTTTATCAACTTCATCACGATTGCTAGAAACGTTACTGATTATTCTACAGCCCAAAAGTGCAAAGAAAGTAGACGCGTTTTCACATCTTCTGATCCGAAAGGCAGAAGAGGAAAGATTTGTCTGCAAGATAAGGGGGCCTCACTCACTCAAGACGAGGTGGATCCCGGACCAAAGAGGATGACAGCACATGATGTGATTGGCTGCTCTCTGGAACTTCAAGCTTGTAAAACTGGACTTTCAGTCTAACGTATACTTGAGTTAATTCCAATAAATCCCCTTGAACTTACTTCTTTTCTCACCTCGCCCCCCTTAAAAGTTCAATTGAATTAATGCATCCTTTATTCTATCATAGTATTCCCAATCAAATGCAACTGATTGAATCATGTGCAGCTCAACGATCATGTCAATTGACCAAATTATTTCAAAGAAGTCTATGCCATTTTGTATGCCAAAAATACCTCTTGGTAGAATAGAAACGCACACAAAAACTAGACGATATGGAGCTGTCATATTCCTTGGGCAAACTTCTTAAATTTCTTTATTGACTTAAAAAACCTAGGCTCCGTTTGGATTAGCTATTTTTGAACTTGTTTTTGAAATATTTTTCTGTAATAATGTATATGAAAAATTTTTACTATAAATATTTTTAGTAGTATTTTTGAGATATATTTTAGGATATTTTTAAAGTTTAAAAATTTTTAGAATAATTTTTAAAAATTAACACTCCACCCACCATCGGTACCATCCTCTCTTTCATTTCTCCTCCCTCTATCCCCTTCCACTGTTCCCTTTCCCTCCCCTTTTTCGCCACATCCTGCCTCTCCCCTTCCTTCCCCTCCCCGATCTAACCTCATTGAGACTAGATCGTGGCCTTTGGGAGGAGGAAAGAGAGGGAGAAGGAAGAGGAAGGGAGAGCAATGAGGAGGAAAGAGAGGGAGGAGGAAGATGGTGGGAGGGGGTGACGGTGGTGATAGATGGAAGAAGAAGAAAGTGTAGATTTTATTTATTTATTTATTTTTTTGTATATTTGGAATTGTATTTGATATATTGTATGGATATAGTGTTTTTGGAGTTATTTTTGTTCGTGTATTACTGTAGTATTGTGTATGAAAAACTTATTTTTCAAAAAATGGAGAATCCAAACAGAGCACTAGAAATCCAACTACCTGTAACTAAAATCAATCAAAACCAAAGCCGCCTATTATGTACCATAAATAGACCTTTGGCCACTCTTGTTTCAGGTTGTTGGATTTTTAGGGTTTTTAAGGTCTTTTAATATGTCATTATAAAAATTTAGGAAGTTTGCTTGAGGAAGATGACATCTCTAGATCACCTAGTATTTGCATGTGTTTCTATTTGGTCGAGGAATATTTTTAGCATACGAAATAGTAGAGATTTTTTTTTTTTTTGAATATGTATTGGTTAATTCACTTAATCACGTGAGTGCACATAATTCAATCAAACACAAAATGGGTTATCCGAACAAATTACAGATGATTGAGAATATTGTGAAAGAATAGGAGGTATATTGGTTCAATTGATCAACCTTCGTGTATTAGTTAAAACTTGCTGCGATTACACTTCCGAGTTTGAGATTGTATCTTACTACCGGTATTTCCTGAGTTGTACGCTGCCAAAAACTGATGGGGCAGAGAACGTAGGGTATATGCAGTACCATGTTACTGGATGCACAATCTCGTATGCATGCAGGTTACCAACTTTGACTTTGAAATTCAATTTCAAGTTTCAATAATTAAATACAACAAAATAAATAGATAAAGAACCAACTCTCAGTTGATCATTCAATGCATCAAAAAACTTCTTGTGAAAAAAAAAAAAAACTTCTTGTGAAAAGCAGAGCTTAAAAAAATCTATAAATACCAAACGGTTACAACCCTGTCGGTATCTCTCATTCCATTTCCAATTTATTCCTTATTACACAAAAAGAATTCCAATGGCTCGTCGCACCTTTCCATTTTCACCCTGTCTTAACATTCTCCTCCTCCTCCTCTGTTTCTTGGCCATTAGCACCAGAGCTCAAGTGCCAACAAACAATACCTTCAAAATTGTCAACACAGGTCCACTGGGAGAATTCCAAAATTTCGTACCCACAGCTGAATATGGGGCAACTTATCGCATCATAACCAATGATGTCTATGATTTCTACACATTCCCCTTCAGACTGTGTTTCTACAACACCACCCCAACTTCTTTCGTGCTTGGCATTCGTGCTGGCATCCCAGATGACAATGGCCTAATGCGATGGGTTTGGGACGCCAACCGCAACCACCCCGTGAAAGAAAACGCCGCCCTTTCTTTCGGCCGGGATGGAAACTTGGTCCTAGCCGACTCTGACGGCAGCCTAGTGTGGCAAACCAACACGGCTAACAAGGGTGTCACGGGCATCAAATTACTCCAGAATGGCAACCTTGTGCTGTATGATAAAAAGGGAAAGTTCATTTGGCAAAGCTTTGATTATCCAGTTGATTCGTTACTAGTTGGGCAGTCCCTTCGCGAGAGTGGCGTAAACAAGCTTGTCAGTCGAACTTCTGATGTTGATGGCTCCGATGGAAAGTACAGCTTAGTGCTTGGAGATGATGGCCTCCTCTTGTATCTAAACAACGCTGGCCAACAAGTTCGCTACAATGGTTGGCCGGGGAATTTTGGAAGTACCGTAAGGTTTAACACCCAACCTTCGACGTGGGAGCCTACTCCAATAGCTTGGAACCTTATCTTTGAAATATTCGAATCGCCAGCACCAAAACCACAGGTTGATGGGATTCAACAACTCAGTAAAATAAATTACAATGCAACGTACTCTTTTCTGAGGCTTGAAACTGATGGCAATGTCAAGGCTTATACTTACTATGACAAAGTCAGATTTGATAGATGGATGCAGACCTATACTTTCTTTCCAAGTGATCTTGCAACAGCATGTGCTTTGCCGACAAAATGTGGTAATTTTGGATTGTGCCAAAATGGGATGTGTGTGGCATGTCCTACACCAAAAGGGCTCTTGGGATGGACAGAAAATTGTCAACCACCAAAGTTGGGCTCGTGTGGGAAGAAACCAAAGGCAAAATATTTCAAGCTTGATGGGGTGCAATCCTTCTTGAACCACCAGTGGTCTTCTGATAGTCAAGAAGTCGAAATGGAATTTGGAGCATGCAGAGACAAGTGCACCAATGATTGCAATTGCAAGGGATTTGTCTACAAGCAAGACACTTCGAAGTGCTTGCTTATGCCGGTGCTTTTGACTCTCGCCAAAGATGTCAACACCACTAGTGCATATGTCAAGTATTGATTTTGTGGAAATCCTTAACTTAAGAGGAAAAAAAAAATAAAACTGTTAAAAGTTAAAACTTGGTTTGGGTAATTGTGAGCATAGCATTAAGTATGATTTGAGAGTTTTATGCACCGAGTAAAGAAGCTTCGTGTTGAGCTTCTGCAATATTGTATTGATTATGGCTCCTCTGGTTTGATCGTAAGCCTTGTATCCTGTTTGCAATAAATCCAAGCTGCCCAGATTGGTATTTTGCTTTTTCTTTCCTTGTTCTGTGAGGGCCCTTTTGATAGATTGAGCCGGAATGCACCCATGCCTACTTTTATGTCTTGTCCAGCATTTTCTAGATCAATAATGCTTGTCTAATAGAATCGAGCATTGTAGCTCTTCCTACATATGATATTCTTATTTTTCTCAATTAAAGCTGACAAAAAAACATCTTTTCCTTTATAATTTTCTGCAAACTTACATTATCTTGCATGTTTATGAATATTTTAGTTCGTTTTTGCTGAGCAATTTTTTAAAATCTGGGACTTCATTTTGTGTAAAGGTAACACTTGCCTCTCCTAACGTATCTTTCATAGAAATATCTTTAATAATATATTCTCTTTCTTGGATCATCCTCCCAAATATCACTGCACAAGTTGGTCTTGCCAAATTTAATTAAACGACGAGTCCTCTCACAAATTCTATTTCTCACAAGTTTATCCTTTAGCTGGAAAGATAATATAATTAAAGATTAGATATGATCCGATTGCATTAAAATATGGTTCTATAACAAAAGTTAAAAAAGATCATTTTATTCCGAAATGGAATGAAATGAAACTTGTGTGGCCACAAATCCATTTAAAGTGAAGCCGGCTTAACCCATATAGAGACGGACTAGGTACATAGCTTTGAGGCGATTTTGAGGGGACAAAGGGAAGGGGAACAGAAGGTGGTGAGAGAGATACGTGTCCCTTTAATTTATTTACTAATTTTTTTTTGCTTCTGTTTTGATTTTGTTTCATAAAAAAATTAGGATAAAGGGATAATCAAGTTGAATAACTAGCAAAATAGCTAATGATGAAACCCTCAGATTCGGCTTTTCATACCCATTGATTCATCCAAAAAGGTTTTAAACAAAAATTGTATATGAGTATCATTTCGGGTCCATTTGTTTCAAGTGAAAATATTTTCCTAATTTTCCGTGTTTGGTTGCACAAAAGCTAATGAAAATATTTTACTGTGTAAAAGATTTTTGCTTATCTTGTGGAAAATAACTTCCCTTCCGGACTTACCGAAATTGTTTTTATAAATGCATGCATCCCGCTTATTAAAGGTATTTGATAAACTTTCAAAGCTTGTAGTATATTCAAAATAAAAAAAAAGGCCTCACCCTACTGACTCCGATCTCTTTGACATCGTGTCTTTGATGCTGATGAATTTACCGGTGACGCAAACACTACGAATTTGTTAACAATTTGGATTATTATCAATTCTCATTGCCTTTCTTCAGTCATTTTAATTTTCTTTGCAGTGTTTTCTTAATCAAAATTACATATCTTTAGCTCAAATTTGTCTTGGTTTTAATGCCTTTGAGGTTGTGGTTTGATCGCTGGTATATGATCCTTAAACCAAATTTCATATACGAGTCAATAAGAGCACTAATCATACGAAAAAGAACAGAGCCTATTTCTTCAACTTGAGAAGATATTTATGCCTGTTCTTTCACTTTCATTGATTGACCTTAATCACCGGTCATTTCATGGTCTTGATATGTCTAGCTTGGTAATGTCTTTTATGGCGCCAATAATTACGAGTCAATGAATTGTCCTTATGCTTGACCTGGATTCTTCCATTTTGAGCGGTTCTGCTATTTTTAGTGATAGGAACTTGGAAGATCGGCGGAAGGAGTTGAATTTTGATAATAAAAATGTAGTTAAAAATTTCAACCAAACATTAGAAAATATTGAAAAATGTGAATATTTTCCCAGAAAAGAACTTCCATGGAAAATATTTTCTTAAGGAAAATACTTTACATCATACCAAACAGAGCCTTAGCCTGAACTATGTTCCTCTCCTTTAAAATCAAACTTTTATTTACCAAAAATAAATAAGTAAATCAAAATCGTGCATCTAACAACCAACCGCAAGCAAACTTGTCGATGTTGATCATTCTTGCGCGCATAACAAAAAGAGACAGGAAAGAAAGATTATACATGCCATTAATGATAAGCACACAATTATGTTCAAAGAACACATATCGAAATGGTCCAAGACATCAGAGAGGAACCCACAAGTCTTCTGCAAGGACTATTTGACATTGATTGCTAATGACTTTATATCATGCATGCATGTATTCAATATTTATCCATTCGCCCGACCTTTCCAATCACTCAAAGCTAGCAACGCGCGCAGGTCCACTCCACAGGACCACAACCAATCTTCAAATTCTGGCGCATTCCCACTTTCCCAGCCCACAAAGCTACCACACAATTCTTGACTGACTTGATAAATTAAAAATCATGCGCGGTTTGAGGTGATGAATCTCTTGGTTTTGATGTGATCAATCTCTCAACAAATAAAGAAAGCCGTGCATGGCTTTTCTCATTGCCAAGCAGGTAAACATGAAACAAAGCCATAAGGATATATTAATACTTTGATCACAATTCATCCAATATGGAACTGGAAGCATCCATCTGCTGATCTGCATCAGCATCTATTGCTACAGATTGCACCCATGCAAAAGAGAACCAAAATGGATCCAACAAAAAAAAAAAGGAATGGATACAAAATGGACTGTCAGCATTTAATGCTGGTTTTCAATTTAACCGTGCCAAACGTTCTTCGCCAATCTTTGAGCCTAGCGCACTCAAACCGGGAGCCAAAGATGTAAAAAAAGGTCCTTTATGGTTAAGGCAACTGGAAGGTTTGAATCTAGGATAATTTGTCTAAAACCTTGATGTTATCCTTTTGTTAAACTTTATTAACTTCATTACAGTTGCTAAATGCTGCTGCGTTACAGCCCAGAAGTATAGAAGAAGCAGACGCGTTTTCCCATCTTCTAACCCCGAAGGCAAAGAGGAAAGATTTGTCTGCAATGTGCTCAAGTTGCTAATTAGTGAAGAGTGAAGACGACACGGAGCCCGGCTCTAAGGGGATTACAGCACATCTACAGGCTGCTATATTGACTTTTTTTTTTTCGACTCAGCTGCTATATTGACTTCAAACTTCCAAAAGTGGACTTTCTCTTTCTACCATTTATTTTTAGTAGCTTAATACTTGCCATTTTTTGCATATTATGACCCACTGTATCCTACCTCTCTTATCGTATGTCACATCTTAATTATTTTGTCATTCCTCCTTTACAAATATTTTATTTTATTTCCTAAAGTTTCAATGACTACTAAAGGGTAAAACACAAAATTCAACATATTAAAAAGTATAATATAATAGAAAAACAAAAAGTACAACAAAAAAATCATAAAAATCGCATTTTTTAGTGATATTTTTTTTGGTATGTTTAAATTTGTGTTTTACAATATGTTAGTAGTTATTGGAACTTAAGGAAATAAAAAAGAAGTAGAATAAGATGTTTGTGAAAGAAAAATGACACTATAATAAAAACTGAGATATGGAGTGAAATAAAGAGCGGGACAGATGATGTGTTGTGATATTGTAAAAAAAAAAAAAAAAATAGTCGCATTTGTAGTTATTTAATCGCTCATTATCAAAATGATGCAAATTCATTCCTGACACATACGAATCGCACCATAATCTAATGTATTTGTTTAAGCACTATTAGAATTGCATGATCGAATGATTAATATTATTCCTTTTTCAGAAAACAAAAAGAAAATTAATTAGCATACAAATCCTCTATTCTGTATGCTTATCAAACTATAGAGGCGGTGGTCTTGTTTAGCGGCAGCAATGAGGCCTTTGTAGCAAAATCTCCGTAGTTTACAATTTCTGGATATTAAACAATATTTGATAGTGTTTGTTATCTGGAAATTGCGGACTATGGTGGCGGATCTAGGATTTGCTGTTTGAACGTTGGTGAAGCAAAAACAGAGGAGGAAAAAAAAGAAAAAAAATGGATAAATCATGAGTATGTAATGTCTTTTTTATCTTTGAAATATTATCATTTGGTAGCCACATGGCGTTTTCAGATAAAAAAAAAAACTCCTAAAATGAATTTTCAGACAAACATGATGCAATTTATATATTGGGATAATTTCAGAAACCTCCCTTGAGGTCTCTAACAATTTCATGAAGCTCCCCTTAGGTTTCAAAAATTACACACACCTCCCTTGCTTTCACTAATTATGCTTCAAAATAGGTTCAATAGGCTACCAATTCCTTCAAATATCCTAAACTACCCTTTTTGTCAAAAAGATAAAAAAGAAAAATAAAAGAGCTTTGTTGATTGCTTTTCTTCCAACACCAAAGCCAACAAACTCTTTCTACCAAAAATAAAAGTTTGGAAAAAAATTCAACTATGATGATTGCCTTCTTCCAAACAACTCCACCCCAAAAGCCAAGCAAACACCCCAATTTAAATCAAAATAAATTTCATTAATTATAGCACTCAAAACAGTATAACCTAATTTATGTCCAATAACCCCAACCCCTACATGGCTACATTTACTACACAAGTTAATTAAATCCGTCACTTGGTGCTAAATTGGATAAAACTCAATCTCAAACTTTTACCCAAAACTAACACTTCATCAACAATCAATAGCACAGATCTTTCGTCTTTCTCTTTTTGCAGCCTCTTTTTTTTTTCAACAACCCATTTCTAAAGCACATCCATCCCTCAAATTCTTGACTTTTGACATCACTAAGTTTTATCACCCATAATCAACCAACATTGGATAAAATAAATAGACGCAAAAAAATCAAACCCATTACACTTAGAATTAAAAGGATAAAAAGGATGAACTTGATCATATTTGCAAAAAAGAGATTGAATAGAGATAAAAGAAGAAGAAAAAGAAGAAGAAGGGAAGGAGGGGGATAAATACGGGTAAGGGATAATAGATAGAATTTGGTCGTGAATTGGAGGAAGAATATTAGGTAGAGAGGAATGAGTGGTAGGAATTTAGCAAAAAAGGAAATGGAAGAAAGAGTAAGGTAGAAAGAGAGAGAGAGAGAGAGAGAGAGAGAGAGAGAGAATAAGTCAATTTTAATTTTTCTTGAAATTTCTGAAATTTCCAAAAAGAAAAAGTCATTAAGTATCCTATATAGGGGTAGTAGAGTACTTTTACAGCAATAGGGGATGTATGTGTAATTTTGAAATATTAAGAGGAGCTTTGTGAAATTATTAGAAACTTCAGGGGAGGTTTCTAAAATTATCCCTTATATATTTAAAGGATGAATTTGCATTTTTATGTAAGTGAATGATTAAATAAGTAATATGTAAGGGATTATTTGTTTCGTTTTCCCTTATAAAAAATTGTGTTGTACATTATAATCATTTGACAACCAATACGAAATAGAACAACATTATATAATGCTATCATGTTACTAGATGGATGCTCAATCTTGTTTGCAGGTTACCAACTTTGACGTTGAAATTCAAAATTCAAATTTAATATTTTTTGGATCAGTTTTCAAATTTCAACAATTGTATGCAGAAAAACTAGAAAAACCGTCGAGTTGATTTTCCTATCCACAAACCAACTCCCTGAGAAAAGCCAATAAAAAAAAATCTATAAATACCAAATGGTTACAACTTACAACCCACTTCATATCTCTCATTCCATTTCCAACTGATTAGCTTGCCCTTTATTCCTTATTGCACAAAAAGAATTCCAATGGCTCGTCGTACCTTTCCATTTTCACCCTGTCTTAGCATTCTCCTCCTCCTCTGTTTCTTGGCCATTAGCACCAGAGCTCAAGTGCCAACAAACAATACCTTCAAAATTGTCAACACAGGTCCACTGGGAGAATTCCAAAAATTTCGTACCCACAGCTGAATATGGGGCAACTTATCGCATCATAACCAATGATGTCTATGATTTCTACACATTCCCCTTCAGACTGTGTTTCTACAACACCACCCCAACTTCTTTCGTGCTTGGCATTCGTGCTGGCATCCCAGATGACAATGGCCTAATGCGATGGGTTTGGGACGCCAACCGCAACCACCCCGTGAAAGAAAACGCCACCCTTTCTTTCGGCCGGGATGGAAACTTGGTCCTAGCCGACTCTGACGGCAGCCTAGTGTGGCAAACCAACACGGCTAACAAGGGTGTCACGGGCATCAAATTACTCCAGAATGGCAACCTTGTGCTGTATGATAAAAAGGGAAAGTTCATTTGGCAAAGCTTTGATTATCCAGTTGATTCGTTACTAGTTGGGCAGTCCCTTCGCGGGAGAGGCGTAAACAAGCTTGTCAGTCGAACTTCTGATGTTGATGGCTCCGATGGAAAGTACAGCTTAGTGCTTGGAGATGATGGCCTCCTCTTGTATCTAAACAACGCTGGCCAACAAGTTCGCTACAATGGTTGGCCGGGGAATTTTGGCAGTACTGTAAGGTTTAACACCCAACCTTCGACGTGGGAGCCTACTCCAACAGCTTGGAACCTTATCTTTGAAATATTCGAATCGCCAGCGCCAAAGCCACAGGTTGATGGGATTCAACAACTCAGTAAAATAAATTACAATGCAACGTACTCTTTTCTGAGGCTTGAAACTGATGGCAATGTCAAGGCTTATACTTACAATGACAAAGTCAGATTTGATAGATGGATGCAGACCTATAGTTTCTTTCCAAGTAATTTGGCAACAGAATGTGCTTTGCCAACAAAATGTGGTAATTTTGGATTGTGCCAAAATGGGATGTGTGTGGCATGTCCTACAGCAAAAGGGCTCTTGGCATGGACAGAAAATTGTCAACCACCAACGTTGGGCTCGTGTGGGAAGAAACCTAAGGCAACATATTACAAGCTCGATGGGGTGCAATCTTTCTTGAATCACCAGTGGTCTCCGGATAGTCAAGAAGTTGTGATGGAATTTGGAGCATGCAGAGACAAGTGCACCAATGATCGCAATTGCAAAGGATATGTCTACAAGCAAGATACTTCAAAGTGTTTGCTTCTGCCAGTGCTTTTGACTCTCGTTAAGGATGTCAACACCACTAGTGCATACGTCAAATATTGAGTTTATGAAAAACTTTAACTTAAAAAAAAGCAAAATCTATTAAACGTCAAAACATGGTTTAAATTATTGTTAGCATGGTTTTGTTTCTCCCAGAAGGCTAGAGGAAGTATGATTTATGGGAGTTTTATGTGCCTGAAGAAAGAAGCTTCATGTTGAGCTTTTGCAATATTGTATCGTGTTCTTTTTTTATTTTTATTTTTTTTGTCTATACGATCGCTTCCTACACTATGGGGAGGGAAGGGCCTGAAGAGGTTTTGGGATAATTCGGAGGGGACTGAACCATTATCGGACCAGATGGGTGCACTACGCACCCGCCTGAATTTTTTAAACAAGACCACATTTAATTGTGACAAATTGGCCACCCCACCAAGCCGTAATGCATTGGTGGTGGCCATGGTTAATATTGTATTGTGTTCTATTTTGATTGTAAGACTTGGATGGTGTCTTTACTATAAATTCATGCTGCCCAGACTAGTATTTTGTTTTTTTTTTTGAGGGCCCTTCTGATAGATTAAACCGGAACGCATGCATGTGTACTTGTATGCCTTATTTATATTCTATTTTCTGGATCAATAATGCTTTTCTATACGAATCTAATTAAAATTGCAATGCTCTTCCAAGATATGATATTGCTGTTTTTCTCCGTTAAAGTTGTCAAAAACCTTTTTTTTTTCTTCGCATTAATAGTTTTCTGGAAACCTACGTTTCATGTTCATAAACATTACTGTTCATTTCTACTGAGCAATTCTCTAAAATCTGGGACTTTGTTTTCTGTGAAGTGCACTAGCCTCTCCTAAACATAACTTTCAGGAAATTTTCTCCAATAAATACAGGTTCTCCTTCTTGGATAGTCCCCCCAAATAGAGCTGCAGCAAAATGGCGTTGCCGATTTTTATTTAAGGAAAATAACATTTAAAATCATGCTTATAATGAATGATTTCCTGTTGATCACTGGTTAGACAAATATCACTTCATGTTTACTTGCAGCCGACAAACTCATCAGACATGGTCATAACTGTGGACATCAGATTTGGGTTTCAGCCTTAGAAGAGAGGTTGGTTTGGTTCATTATGAGAGCTTCAATGCGCTATACTTTGATGCATCAATTATGACCCCTCCGGCCTCCACGTCCACCGCCACTTAAAGTCGTTCATGATTGATGCTATATAGCAGCACTCGGGATGGGTCTCTCTTCTTCTTCTTCTTCTTTAATACAAATGATGGAGTAAGGCCAAGTCTAATTTTTATAATCGAAATTTATACTATCATTCATATCTCTTAGTATAATTTAATAAAAAAGGAAAAAAAAAGTATTTACAAATTCACGAGGTTACTATATATCATACTTATATATATATATATAAAATATGACATGTTGTTAATTGGCGAATTTCTGAGTATATTGTGAAAACAAGAAAATATCACAAAAGTGATGTTGGTTGGGATTGATTTCTAGTTTAAGAGTCGCCGCAAATGATAAAAGAGACTTCATTAAAAAATTATTTTAAATTTCCTTTTTTTTTTTGTTGCTGAGGAGGTAAATGGAGAGATTTTTTATTTTTTTGGTTGCGACGAAGCCTTTTTTTTTTTAAGAAAGGGATCGCGGTTGATTGAAGGTGCAACCAACCTTTAAATTTTTTTTTAATTCCTAAAAAATGACAAGCATCTAACCAATTGTAGCTCCTTTCCCCTTCCCCTTTCCCTTAATTTCATAGTTTAATGGGATTTAATGGGATTTAAAGACGTTAATTTAATTAGCAGATGCCAATTAATGTTACAGCGCTATATTCTGGACTCCTCCTTAATTTCATAGTTTTAATATATATGCAATAATCAGAGACTTTTTATTTTTTTTTTTATGTTGCTGACATTTTCCTTCTTTATTCATCCATCGTTGAGGAATGGCTGACAATTTTCTTTGACAAAGAAATGAGGAAAAGGCCAACAATACAATACATACAATCCCACGCTACGCCAAACAACCAATTACCTTACCTTGGGCTATGACCTTCGCAGCACACAATTTTGCTTGCCGTTGCTTTCCTATACTTTGACGGTTTGGTTTTTCTCAGAATCATGAATTTGTTGATTTTTCTTACACTGCATTGCCCTGAAAGCCTTGCCTTGTGTACGTATTTCCTTGCCGTACATCAGACGTTCGGTTTCCAAAACAAAATAAAAAATAATAATAAAAATTTCAAACCGCCGCACATTAGTTGTGCAGTTTCCAAAAAAAAAAAAAATTTCAAATCGCCGCAGATCAATTTTCCAGCCGTTGATCAAATGGATCCATCTGCGGTTAAAATAAAATATTCAACCAAAAATCTTAAATTAAAAATTTCTTAAGCTGTTGAAAAAATTTTTAAAAATAAATTGATTTTTTTGTGCGCCGATATTATTTCACACACAAATCCTGCAAAACACTACATTTGTGATGTTTTCGTATATCAATATTATTCTGAGAAATTCGCCGCTGTTAATGTCACACTCCAATTCTTATTTCTACAATAATTTTCTCTAAGACATCAAATCTGTCATTCTCAAGTCGAAATGCAACTTGTACTTCAAAGGGAAAATTTTGTCATCATTTGCTGTGGAAATAAAATTTGGGTTGGGGGCAAAGCATCATCATTTGATGCAGATATCAGATAGTAGTAAGTAGCGTATCGTTGAGAAGCCACCGTCAATCATGTATGCAGAAACAAGGGTGTGGATAAGTGGGACAGGCCAGAGTCAGAGTCCATGCATGCATTATCCCATTTCTTTATCGTCATCGTAATTGATCTCAAAGACCATTCACGGTTGCCCGACCCGGTCCTCATCTGAATTGTTGTGCTCAAGGCTCAATCAATATTTCCTCCTTTCCTTGTTATATTACAGCTCATTGGTGGTCCATTTAGACAATGCATTGCAGTTTTTGTACGTTGGATTGCCAGAAAAGCATATAGGAATGGGAACATAATGGGATGATGTATATATTAAACTTCCAAAAGAAATGCATCCAAAAAGAACCAAAAAAAAGAGACCTTAATGCAATAGGATGTCAAGAGAACTCGACATTATGAGAATTGAATTTTCTCTCATGCACGTCTAGATTTTTATTTACATTGCAACCCCTGAGATCATAAGATTTGAAGAGAGAAGGTCGTAATTAAATATATATGTATGCTCTTAATTAGGGATGTAAGCTCGCGAGCAGCTCGGTCAAGAGCTTGACTCAAACTCGGTCAAACCGAGTTCGAGTCGAGTTTCGAGCAGCTCGATAAGGTTATCGAGTCGAGTTCGAGCATCCAGAAGTGATGCTCGAAGGCTCGACGAGCCTTATCGAGTATTTTAATTTTAATTATTTAATATTTTTAATTTTAATTATTTAATATTTTATTATTATAAAATTACCCTTATACCCAAAAGAATTATCGAATTTACGAAATGTTTCAAATCATATAAAAATTTTAAAAGGGTAATAATGTCTTTTCGCTCAAAAATTATCAAAAAAATGAAATTTAATAACTCGAGCTCGATAAGACTCGAATGGACTCGAGCCCATACGAGTCGAGCTCGAGTATTGCGAGCAAGTTTCGAGCTCGAGCTTGAGATTCAATAATACTACTCGCTCGAGCACCCTATCTGTATGTCGAGTCGAGCTCGAGTATCGCGATACTCGAGCTCGACTCGACTCGATTACAGCCCTACTCTTAATCAACATCTCTAGAAACTTGTTGAGCTAATAAGGACGAGCTTACTTAGTTTTTTGGGCCATATTTAATTAGTTGACAAAATGTACAATCCCAGCCTATTTAATTGCCAAAGGGGCAAGCTATTCAGCTAGAAAGAGACCAAGGTTAGATTGAACACTAATTAAATACTCAGATTTTAGTTCCCCGTATCTATGTTGACTAGGGCTGCGGAAGAAATTTCGTCGTTCTACACACTTTGGAGGTACAGAGTCTACGGACAACAACTGTAGAGGATGTATAATAGAACTAAGTGATCTGGCTTGCGCTTGGCAGTTGTCAACATTGACTATTCAAATCTTATCCTTCAATTTGACTTTTCAACGCGCCAATAGCTTCCGATAAAGGTTAAACTTTCTGGAGAAGAACTATAAATACCAAAACTTGAGACTACTTTTGTCCCACAAATCTCAATCCATTTCTTTTCCTCTCCATTGGCATTCTACACAAAAAGAATCCCAAAATGTCTTCTTGGAGCTTTTCATTTTCAGTCTGCTTAAGCAGTCTTCTCACTCTTTACTTCTTCACTGCTAGCACTGTAGCTCAAGTGCCAGCTAATGCAACCTTCAAGATCATAAACGAAGGTGAATTCGGAGATTACATAACCGAATACGATGCAGGGTATCGTGTTATTTCCAACGACTTCTTTGCATTCCCATTCAGTCTATGTTTCTACAACACCACCCCAGGGGAATTCATCTTGGGCATGCGTGCCGGCCTCCCACGCGACGAAGACCTAATGCGCTGGGTTTGGGATGCCAACCGCAACCACCCCGTTAAAGAAAATGCCACTCTTTCCTTCGGCCGCGATGGAAACTTAGTCCTCGCGGACGTTGATGGCACTGTCGCGTGGCAGACCAATACTGCTAACAAGGGCGTCACGGGCATTAAACTGTTGCCCAATGGCAACCTTGTGCTGTATGATAAAAAGGGAAAGTTCATTTGGCAAAGCTTTGATCATCCAGTCGATACATTACTGGTCGGCATGTCTGTCAAGAAAAATGGCCGGCTTGTTAGCCGTACGTCTGAAGCTGATGGAAGGGATGGAAAGTATAGCCTTGTGCTTGATAATTCAGGGTTCAGCTTGTATTTAAACAACTCTGGCCAGCTTGTTAACTATAATGGCTGGCAAGGAAGCGCATATAGTTCTGTAAGATTTAATACAACCCCCATAGATGAAGACCCTAAATCTGCAGGCTGGGAGCTGCTGCTTCAAACATTTGAGGATTCAAAATCACCACCAACTCCAAGTCCAACGCCGAGCGGGCGGCGGCTGCTTCAGTCATTCCCTGTTGGTTCTGCTAACACAGTAATTCTCCGAAAGGTGAATTATAATGCAACACTCTCATTCTTGAGGCTTCAATCTGATGGCAACGTGAAAGTGTTTACTTATTTTGATAAAGTCCCGTATCTGAGATGGTCAGAGACATTTGCATATTTCTCGAGTTACTACGTCAGAGAATGCGGGTTGCCATCAAAATGTGGTTCCTTCGGTTTGTGCCAAATGGGAATGTGTGTGGCGTGTCCTAGTCCAAATGGTCTTCTGGGGTGGAGCGAAGATTGTCAACCACCAAAACTGAAGCCGTGTCCGGCCAAGGCTAAGGTGGATTATTACAAGATTGCTGCGGCGGAGCATTTCTTGAATAGGGAATCTACCGGTGATGGAGAAGGTCCGATTAAAGTTGAAGCTTGCAGAGATAAGTGCAGCAAGGATTGCAGATGTAAAGGGTTTGTTTACAAGGAAGATACTAAGAAGTGTTTGCTCGTGCCAGTGCTTGGGACTTTCATCAGAGACGTGAACACTTCTACTGCATACGTTAAATATTCACTCTGAATAAGTTAACTTTGTCGCTTTTTAAAGAAAAGCCAACAGGGGGAGTTGCTGTAGGTTTTCGTGGTTTTATATTGTAATTGGGGTTAGTGTTATGCATGTCCCATTAACAAAGGAATAAGAATAGAAAAAAAAATGTTAATTGCCCTCTGCAATTATTAATAATGGTGTTCTCAACTAGTACATGTATTATGTAGGACTCGAAGGTCTGTTGTGAAAATTTTTTGATTTGCTAAGTCTGATTTCTTGGATGATTAAACCGAAATGAATACCTTGTATCGATACAGGTCCAGTTTCTTGATGGCTCCGTACTTACTAATTTTGGGAGGCATTTGTACAGTAATCAAAGGAATATGTTTTGCTAATTAATGCTTTATCAAAAAGCGATTGAAGTGGAAATAAATAGGGTAGTTGTCTTCAACCAACTTGCAGTTGCAGCTAATGCTAGATATTTCTCTGTTTTTGGCAAGAGATATATAAGGGTTGATCTGTGGTTGAAATCTTGTGGTTGAATCAAACCTTCCGTAGCAAATTTGTCAAGGCTCCATTCGTTGTTTACATTACATTACATTATTTCATTCTCTCCGGTTTCCTCTATAAAATAGTGATTGATCATTGATATGCTAAATCGAAAAAAAAAAAAGAAGAAGCTTGATCTGGAATTAATCTGGTTTTCAGTTCTTAAGATATTGGTTTGTTAAACCCAAAAAAAAAGAGGTTTGTGCTCTTTTGTTTCCTATTTTCATAGAAAAAAACTCGACAAATTTCTTTTTTAAATAGTGATTGTGTTGCATCTTAGAACAAAATCGATTGAATGTTAAAAAATCAGACTTCTCTCAGTTTTGCTTGGACTTGGCTCAAACAAGGTTTCGTTCCTCATGGACCTCAAGGGCCTTTAGTGAACAAGCACTTGTAGTCATTGGGACTAATTGATAATCTCATTATTGGGCTTCATATAAAGTATTAGGCGGATTAGAAATCGTCAACATGCCAATTTTCATGACCATATTTGGGCAAAGAAACAAGCGTGTTCATCCTTAATGCGCTGTATTCCCTTCCATTCAAAAACTTTCATTGACAACTGTTATTGGTCCCGTCCGTTATTGAAATTTTGATTGTTGACCTATAGGTTTTACCGAGATTTTTTTTTTTACCCTATGAATTTTCGATGGGAGTTCAATTTCAATGAAATCTTTCAATTTCTTATTTTATTATGTTGAACTCTGCGTATTCCTCTATCCGTAGAGTAAATTGAATGTACAGACACCTAAAATTCAAATAGGGATTTTAAACCCCTTCTAGTAGCCGAGTTGTCTTTCACAAATGGATTCTACAAGTTTATTAGAAAATCCCACTATTAGTTCATTCTTTGCCGAATTATATAGATGATCTAGCAACGCGATGAAATTTATATTATGTTTACCGAATTGCATGAAAATTTACCCATCGAATTAATTAAATTAACTGATCGACGTGCTATTGAATATTTGTTTTGAATTCGATAATTTGATTTTTGCAAAAAATTTGACATATTTTCTTTATAATTATTATGAAAATAAATCCTACTACTTCTGGTTTTGAAGTTGCCACGCTTTGGAAAAAAAAAAAACATGGGGCAAGTACTAGCAAGCCGCATTCGCTTTTTGTAAGGGAGATTAGCCTACAGTCCCCCTCCAATTTAATTTGTTTTAAAATATTAATGAAATAATGACTGGCATCCCATTCGAGGTTTTAACCCAAAAAAAAAAAAAAAGAAAGAAAGAAAAAAGGTACTAGGAAGTACTATTGTCTTTGACACACAAACAGAGTGACACTCTAAGCTGAGTTGGCCACTAGCTAAGAGGGCCATAATTTAAGGTCCTTTTAGGTGCAAAGTTAGGGGTTTCCAACCCCTTGGCCCTTGCTTGCAATCGTACCAAGTTTTCCTGGTAAAAGTTCAGCCGATGTCTGTTACAGTTGGATTTCTTCCCCTCCATTTTCCTAGTAATTCCCATGAGATAGTCTTTCATCTTAACAAATAAAGATGGCAAAACTTCATACTTAGTTGAAGGTTTGTCTTCTTCAGCGGTTTCTGTTGATCAATAGCGAAATATTGTTTAAGTGAAGTGAACCAAAAACTTGAAAGAAAAGATGTGGACTTGAGATCAAATCAGGTTGACTACTCAGGTTAAAGCAAAATAAAGTATGATTCGTTTCGTGATTGTGGTTCTTTACCAAAGATCCTCCCAGGTGCTTTTGCTGGTAATCTAGAAGTTACTCCGAATTCACCTCGTCCAAAACTATTTGTGATAGCGTGGTGTGATGTGATGAAAAGTTTGAAACATGTTCCTTAACCCCAACTGTTTCAAAGTAAGCATAATGAAGACCACAATGTTGTATATGCTATTAATTCCTTATGGCTTATATCTTGCCAAAAAAAGAAAATAAAAGAAAAAAGAATATATGGGAAAATTCAACACATGGTTTATGTACTTTTGCATATGTGCGTAAAGCTCATATATGAAACATGTTCATAAGATGTGTAAACCATTTTAAAGATGCTAAATTATGTGATTTTCGTCCTTCATTTTTCATTGTACACATCGAACAAACTGCAAAAACTCACGCTAGCATGTATAACTATCTCTCTTACTCATGTAGAAAAGGGTTAACAATGTATTTTACTTATTTAATTGCATAACTAACATAGGCAATAACGAATTAAAAATTACTATGTTGAAGGCTAAATTTTACTTTGGATCTTTAAACCATAGATGCACTTCTACTTTAGTTATTAAATTTCAAATTTGGACACCTTATCTTTTATAGTACAAAATCTATCACACTTTAGTTTTTAAACTTTGATCATCACTTGTTTACTATTCCGTCAGTTATGATAAATCCATAGGATGAATTTCATATCCTTATACTATATAAAATGAGTTGTGGTTAAAGAGGATTTGAATTTCAACCATATGGATAGGTGCTTTTTGAGAATGTGGAATGTTGTGTAGTTTTTTAAAACTTTTGGTACAATTGAGGGCAACATGTATTTAGATATATTTACCAAAATGCCCTCATTTTGGTACATTTAAAGCTTTGATTTCTGGAGACATTTGGGTGTTTTTGGAATATGGAATTATTTTGCAATCGTTTTACATCGAGTACAACTCATATAAGCTTATGTGTTGGTGTAATTAGTAAAATGGTGTTATAGACACATTTAATTGAAGTGTTGTTTCTGTTGTGCAATAAACACAAAAACATATTAACATGTTGTACAATTAACACATTGCTATAACTAGCCATTGGAGGGTATTCCTTCGTTTGAAACAACTTATGTCTTCTCTCGAGCGATTTTCAATTGACATTTGTTGAGATCTTTTGGGAAAAATAAAATTGTAAAACCATTAATAAAGTGAAGTGTGCAAGTGTGTGCTGCAATTAGAATGTACTATTATTAATTTTGTCATATTTGATGACTATTTCTTTCCAAAATATACTATTATTTGTCCAATGAAAAATCTTCTTTAACCACAAGCACCAAACGCCTGCGTGATGCGCGGGTACTCCCCCTAATTTTAGAGAGTAAAGTATCTATGATCCTTCAAACAGTTTACCGGGATGTGATGAGTGGTCAAAGCTCGTATTTAAACATGCGAGAGGGATGCCCGGCCCAAAGCCCGGTTACAACAACCCGACACTCCCTTTTTTTTTCACCAATTTGATCCCTTGAAAAAAAAAGAGAGAGAGAGAGAGTAAAGTATCAAAAGTTGAAAGTTTAAGAATTAAAGTGGATGAATTTCATACTTTTGAGGATAAAGTATCCAAAAATCAAATTTAAGAACCAAAATAGGAATGCATCTATAATTTAAGGGATCAAAGTGAAATTTAGCCCCATTTTGAATACCACTAGGAAAAGACTTTTAAGTTTTTCACCCTTTAGTTTATCTCCACCAAGTTTTAGAATGTTAATTGTCCTCTTAGACCGATTAAGTGAACCTTTACTTTTCCCAGTTCTAATGCAAATTAAAAGTTCGTCAAATTTGGCCAAAGACTTCCTTGGTTTATTAGTGTTTTGTTAAAATCTTAAGATCTAGTAATCATCAAATAGGAAACTAACACACGATAAAGATGAACTAATATATAGTAATTACCAAAATTCATTCAACGGTGAAACCTGGAACCTCAGATAATTTACTCTTTCATATTTCCGTTCTACTAGTTTCTTTTACTGTTGATCTACGTGTGATGACCGGATGATTTTCGACAATTGATACTTGGGATGATGTGTAGTTGAGAATATGAATGCTTCCAAATGTTAACGTGTCTGGCAGTGACAGATCCTTGTTTTCTCATTTGTGAAGCATCAGTTTGCTTTCAAGTTTCAACCACCTCTCTCTCTCTCTCCCCTCTTTTTTTTTTTTTTTTTTTTTTGGGTTAGGGCATCTACATTTTGCCATGGCTGTAGTTAGGGTGCTTTAGAGTTAGACATAATAGGTAAGCATTTTTGTAAAGTTGATGAGATTTTGAACCCCTAATTTTA
Organism: Coffea eugenioides; assembly: GCF_003713205.1. Taxonomy (NCBI): domain Eukaryota; kingdom Viridiplantae; phylum Streptophyta; class Magnoliopsida; order Gentianales; family Rubiaceae; genus Coffea; species Coffea eugenioides. Next base: position 47,654,706 of record NC_040039.1, on the reverse strand, counting down.
GATCAAAATAAAGGAGAATTCTATCGAAAATATTCTATCCATTGATATCTCTCAATGATGATGATGATAATCTAAAATTAAAACCACTTATTCTACAATTCAACAGAAAATTTAAGACGAGGGTATGATACATAAAAAAGACGGTAGAATCTCCTACAAATAAATTCTTGCTCTTTCGTTTGTCTCAACCCCTCGAAAAATAGCTTCCTATAACATCAGTATTCAGTGGTGATCGCTACATATATAAATATATTGAGAGAATGTGTGAAAGAGTAGTCCAGAAAATACACAATAGTAGTAACATGTTTATGCGGTTCAAAAGGAGGAAGTAATTACCAAAATCAGCAAAATGAACAAGACTCAAACAGTCCGTAGCCAGTGGATCTTTGAAGTGGACATCAACAAATTAGCACACTTTTTCAGTATGCACTGATTCTCTAATTAATTAAGGCACCAGTGGTTAAGTTGATTGAAGCTCCTTAACTCTTAATCTTTTCCGCATTTGGGTGGTTGTTAAGAAAGCTAGACAAGGAAGCTTTCTTTTCACATCTTGCCTATTAGTGTACAGATACAGTAGTAACTGGCAAATGGTGGTGTATAGCATCAGACGGAAATTTTGAAGATATACAAAAAAACATGGAATAAGGACCTAAGTTGAAGCGCTGATGCATATAAGTTTGAACTTGTTAGAGAGCAAAGATTGTACTCTACAGAAAAATTGTGAATCTGATCATTTTGTGTACATTTTTTTTTTGTCGCAACGATAGGATTCTTATAACCTAATCTAGCATAATCTAAGGGGAGCGGAGGACTTGATGTGAGTAGAGATTCAATCGAAGAAGGGTTGAACCCTTGACCTCCCACACGACCAAAGACCTAGTGGCTTCATTTTGTGTACATGATAGGTTTTGAGGTGCGAGGTAATATTTTATACCATTGTTTTTCATATTGTATTGACATATGATTCACATTAAGACTTGTTTTTTCAATTGTGCTGAATTTGTTGACAACGTAATTATAATGAAATTTTGGGTAGATCAGCTTTACCAATTAATTATTCACTCGTACGTACGTAGTGGGTAGGCGAATTCATACAAAACTCAAACTTCTCAAATATCATACTATTGAGTCTGGTACACGTGCATCAAGAAAAGTTTACTAATTGACTGAGGTGGTTCATGAGCTAGTGACCTGTTCATAACTGAAGTAAATTGCTAAATGCTTTTGTTTTAAATATTACCTAGTGAAACGGAAAGTACTAATCCTGTTTGAGGAAAGAAGTTCAATTTTATAACTCGAATCTGCAATATCATATTCACATCTCAGATTTGTTCTAATCTTGCTATTTTAGAAATTGCCAATTGATCCAAGAGAAAAATAAGATGAGCAAGGGAGGGATTTTTATTTTTCTTCTTCAAGAAAAAAATGGGGAAAAGAAAATGGACCCTATGAGGTACTGCGAAGGGTCATTATACAAATGCATGCATGCACCCAAAATGGAATTGACAAGCAATTAGCTTGAATTCAGGGGACAGCTAGTAAGGGTACGCAAGAAATTTCAAATCTTATGCGTTCCTTTCCAGGCAGAAACTCCAAAAAGCAAACTAATCAGAAAGCAGAAAGCCGTCAAGCAACAACAAAAACGTCACTAACAACGGTACGTACCATTGGATTACATTATCTCTTAGCATTATCACCAGTCGTTTGGTGATGGCAACGACTATGTTGACAATTGATACATAGGAAAAATTGCTAGGGTAACAGTCCTACTAGTCACTTTTAAGACTGGGATCGATCCTTGTTTAAACAAGTGGCAGCAATTTGGCTTGTTACTTTTATGTGTTATACTGTGATAGGGGGTGCTAATGATGTTTGTTTAGCTTAGTGATTTTTATAGAGTGGGATCTCCTTATTATATAGTGCAAAATCTTTGAGAGTCAACCAAATCAGCTAAGATTATGAAATATGCCTACCATTTAACCCATAGCGTCAAATTCCAAAAGGGTTTTAACTAAAATGGTTAAAAACAAGAGTGACATTCAAGAAAGTGTTTTAGACCCCTTTTCTTTCCCCGTCTGCTGGCCAAAACACACCCAAAAAGAAAATGCGAAGGACGCCAATGCCAAATCACTGATGAAAGTTTTATGTATATATATATATATATATATATGTATAGATGTGAGTGTCTGCAAAAGTATATAATAATCTAACCAAGTTGACACTTCTAAAGAATACTAACATTTTTAAGCTCAACCTTCTGTTAGGAAAGTTTGTTAGGGAGAAACACCTCGAGAGAGTCCACTAAAGAGCCAAATATGTAAGTCAGGAACCCAACTCTGACCCAAAAACTTAAACTGTTAGGTTTTGGGCCCTTACTTACATATTAACTGCTCTGTCTCCATCTCTCGGATCAATGTGGGGCACAACCCTTTACTCATGAGTCTAACACCTTCCAACTAGGACAAATCTTCAGTGAAATCATCAAACCTTGTTCATGAAAATCTTATTATTCCAGCTACTGTTCATCTTACTTATCACAAGGTTTACTATAAATATTATCAATCGTTTGTTCCATCTAAACAACTATTATCTATGATCTCTAAAATACAACAAAAGCAGTCACAGCTATATTACAATTATTGCCTGTTTAGTCTTTTTCCTTCTTTCATTTTCCGTGCATCATTTGAGAAGAACGGAGAATTTCATTTTGTAAATTGAACCATAGAAGAAAAACTTATTCCATTTTCTCAACTTGTTAAAGGTTCTAGATACTTTTCCATACTATTTCGTGTTGGCAATACTCCCATGTCAATCTTACAATTCTCTTTCTAATAATGTAACTAGCTACTGACCTCCAAAACAGAAAAAAAAAAAAAAAAAACTTTTCATTTTTCACGTTTCGACCTACTAATGGAGGTCTTGGATTTTCAATCGAACCAAATCTTATATCACAACTATAATCACTACTCCAGCAATTAAAAACTAATAGGAAGCCAGTTGGAAATTGAATTACTCGATGACTGAACCTTAAAATCTTAGTTAATTAACAAGATGACGACTGTTTTCACCACTTTAAACATTTGCACTAACGAATAATTATGTACTTTTGATTTTGTGACACGATCTCAATCACCACTTGTAGTATAGTTAACCATCTAGAATTAACCATGGCAAGCTCTAAATCTAATCTACTAACTTGAGTTACGTGCGGTGGCCACCTAGTCACTAAGGGTTCAAATCATAGTGCCAAATTTTGCTAATATGCCTGACAATGATTGCTCTGATGATGCCAGTACAATTATAAAAATAATGGAAAATATAAAAAATCATTCTTAATACTAATAGTACCATTAAAGGAAGAAAATAATGCGATGTAGGAAGAAAAAGAAGAGCTAAAGCACTTTCCTTGGTCCCATACCATGTCTCCTCAGTAGTCCCATGATTTGATCTGCATCTAACTCCACTTGCATTTCTCTCTTTAGTCTTTCCCATACACAAAACCTTCTCAAATTAAGCTCCTTAATTCCCCAAAAAAAAAAAAAAAATTTGTGCATCAAACATGATGTCTAGTAGCCATGGTCACCAAGGAATTATAGAATTAGGAGAAGGATCATCATCATCATCATCAAGATCATCAGCTTCAGCGGTACAAGTACCAGCAACTCATGATCATCCTGATCAACAGCAGCAACCAGCTCAAGGCCAATTGAGCAGGTACGAGTCTCAAAAACGTCGCGATTGGAACACTTTTGGGCAGTATTTGAGGAATCAGAGGCCTCCAGTTCCGTTGTCGCAGTGCAGCTTCAACCATGTGTTAGATTTTCTGAGATATCTCGACCAGTTTGGGAAGACTAAGGTGCACTTGCAAGGTTGCGTGTTTTTCGGCCATCCTGAGCCAGCAGGGCCGTGCACTTGTCCACTCAGGCAAGCTTGGGGAAGCCTTGATGCACTCATTGGACGCCTCAGAGCTGCCTACGAAGAAAATGGTGGTTTACCTGATAAAAACCCTTTTGCTAGTGGTGCCATTCGTGTTTATCTTCGCGAGGTAAGAGATTCCCAAGCTAAGGCTCGTGGTATCCCGTACAAGAAGAAGAAGAAGAGGAAAAGTATTCCCATGAAGCCAAACAATGAAAGCTCCAATTTTCAGATGCAGTCTTCTTGATTGCTATATGTGGTAAAGTAAATTCATATAAGTTTTGCTGCTTTAAGAGATTGAGTATGCTATTTTCTTGTGATAATATAGAGATGGGCTAGTACTATATTCCCAGATCTTTATCTACATAATTAATGTGTTTAAGTGTCACATATACTTTTATTCCAGTATTATGTCTTATACTGCTTGGTAATGCAACTATTTTGAGCAGAATTTCTCTGGATTATTGTGTGAAAGAGCCCAAAAATGAATGAGGTTCGAACTAGTTAGGCTAATCTGATTTCTTTCTTGAAAATCTGGGATTCATTGCCTCATTACAAAACCCTAATTTGCATACTTGCTCGTTGGACTTGGGAGTAAGGCAGGGTTGTATACTAGAATAACCAACAAATTAAAGCGCTATCAGCATTTACATTCAAATTAACAAGAATTTAGGCTGCTTCTTGTTTTACCTCTTTCCCAGGCAAACACGAATAGGCACTCATGCAACGCTTCCATGTTTTATTTTGTTCCTTTAATTCCCACACCCTTTTCTTTTTGGTGGTTTTCTAAAATTAAATCTTTTCCTTTTGTCAGCCTTGTCTCTTCTATGATTCTGCACTATCCTGTGCTTGCCATTAATTATGATAGGGCTAACTATTAATATAATTAACGTGCACACTGTACGTAGGTTTATGTTTTTCTTAAAAAAAAAGAATACATTTGCAAATATATCAAGTGCTTCTGTTATATGCATGTTTGATGGTGCAGATCAGAAGTTTGCAAAAAAAAAAAAAATGAATGGAAGATGAAATCCAGTTCTTCTACTTGTCTCCCTGTTTAACAATCTTCCATTCTAAGTTCAAATTAGCAGGAGTGTCATTTTCTTTGGTTTTTGCTGTACGTCATTATAATCTAGACCTGAATCATATTGTCCTTTTTGTCTTCTTAAGAAGAGAACGAAAATTCTATTACTCAACAACTCAATACCTATGGCTATGGAGTCTATGAAGTTATTGCCAAAAGTCCTGAAGAAATGATGAAATTTTGTGGTTAAGAACTATGCTGAGCCTATTTAGCTCGAAGCTGCTGTTAAAAACTATGTCCAGCCTATTTAGCTCGAAGCTGTAATATCTAATATAGTGGAAACTCCAAGCAATTCTCGTACTATTACTCTTACAATCCCACATTTCAAGTCATATCCGATGTTCAATTGTGCATCCTTTTCAACATTTTAGGTCCATTTTTTTACTTTTTTTTTGGAGCAAAAGAGATGAATTTTATTGATAGAGCATTTAAGTTTGTACAGCTTAGGCAAAGAAGCCTGAATAGATGCAAAAGTGTACCTCCATAGCTAACTACAAGAGACTACAATTATACAGTACATGAGCTAAACACTATCAAAGCATTCATGGGAAATCCTCCATTCCATCACCAAGTCCCACTTAGTCTTGGGTCTAGCCACACTTGTCCAAGTCCCAGCCACTCCTCAAACCTTAGTAATGATATTAGATATAATTTGTACAGCAGACAAAGAGTTTTGAGATATCCACTCAGAATTTCTTGCCCTCCATAAATGATACACTGTGCATGCAAGAGCTAACATTTTGAGTTGATCATCAAAGGATGTAGACTTCCGGTGTTGACATACCCATTCAAGTTCAACAACTCAGGGTTAAGTACCCCTATACGCAAGACATAAGGCCTTTTCGGTCTTTTTCTCTCTCATGTTTTCTTTGTTGATTTTATTTTGAGGGGGACTTTCGTTCTTAAACACGAGATTGTTGCCTTGAAATGCATGACATAAGGAATGAAGTATTTTCCCTTGATTGTATGTTTTCAGTTAGTAGTAACCTAAATCCAGCTAAACTCCACTTGAAGAGTTGCTTTGGCCTGTTTTACCTTGGGGTTTTGGGTTGGGGATTTGAGGTTTGCAACTGTCAAGAATGGAATAAAGGTACCAATAATCATCATTTAAATCTTTTACTGATCGAAATCTGAGTAGTTTCTGTTGAAGAAATGATTATGCGAATTCTGAGAGTTTCTTGAAACAATGGCGAGGGAATGATACTCATTGTGATTTTAGCATATAGAGAATAAAACTGGTTTTGATTCTTAAAGGAATTGTTGTGCAGAATTTTGTTACTTATGGTGAATCCATTCTACTAGACAAGAACTCACTCCAATTGTGTTTTGTGCGGATTCGTTTCGGTCGTTATATATGTATATTTAAATTTTTTTTATGTACAAATACATTATAATGTTATGCTGAATATGTCAAATATTTTATTCATATACATCACTTTTATCCTAATATAATAATGAACAATTAGAGCGAATAGTACCAGACCCTAACCGCACTGACCCCTCTTCCATTCTACTCGCTATAGATATTATTCTCTCTCTCACGAAGTTAAATCAAACAATCCCTTATTTGTTAGCTTACTTGGCTAGAATTTTGGGTTTTAGTAGGTGGTTTAGAAGAGTATAATCATTTGAATTAGCAACTCCTCTTTCATTATTTATTCCATCTAGTAATTTCTGGCACGTATTCCTTTTCTTGAATGGCTCACTTCATAATATTAGTTCACATTTCTCACGTATGTAGTAGAACAAAATGGAAAAACGCTTATCACAGCTACAAGCTGTTTTTTTATAACTAGACGTGGTAGATATGAATTTCAAGGCGAGTAATGAAGCAATGTCAAATTGAAAAAAAAAAATCAATAAAACGTTTTTGTGGCTCAATTGTTTTTTCTTTTTATACATATATAGTATTCCTTCCTCTAGTGTCATGAATTTTTCTTTTTTCTTTTTTTTTTGGTCACAAAATTGTAATTAGCAAGAATATAGGGAATGGACCTTCAGAAGCCTAGAAAATCTTTTGAGAGAGGGAAAAGAAAAGCTAATAGTTTCTTTGGAATCATGATCATAACAATTTGTGAGGTTCAATTGTTGTCTTCCACGGTTAAAAAAACTTATTACAACTCCATAAGCTACATGAAACTTTCTCTTCTGAGGCAAGAAACCTATGCCACGCATTAACCTCTTCTCATGGTTTATGGTATGCAATCGCAGATAAAATTCTAAGACTCCTTGTAGCAAAATCATAAGACAGCAGCAATAATTAGAAAAGCTTTTACTTGGTTGTTATGGTTAGCCTGTCATATCACGTACGTACGTTGTATCATGATCTGGGATCATTTGGCATTCTTCGTACCAGACGACATATTCCTACTATTTTTAATTTTTCCTCGTGACCATACTCACAAGCCCTTGATCTACCATCAAAATCAGCATAAAAAATTGTTAACACCTTCAGCATTAAAATCAAGCCGGAAATCGGGAAGTTCTGCTTGAGTTAACAAATTTCCAGTTTCTGAAATGCACAGCAGAATGGCCTCCCCCTCCCTTTCTACACCCAGCTGTCAGGTACAGAATTTAAATCTCGAACCTGACAGTGGAAAGAATGTTTTGTTTCAAATTATTTACACTAAAAATTGTAATATCGCTACAGTTTTCCTAGCTTGGAGCTGTATTGCACTCAAAGCACACACAATTGGATAGAGTGTTTGGACTTTTGTCATGAGTAATTATAGCAAGTCCTCAATATCTGGTATCAGGTTGTCATAATAATTGGAACTTTCATATTTTCTAATGGGACATAAATGATGACATGTTTCTCTGGTATGGCAAATATTATCCAAAAACATATCAGCCAGGTCCACTGGGAACTGTTTAAATTGGTACACTAATTAATTCTCCATACAGTTTAAATTCTATCCAATTATGTTTATCTGTACGGCTTGGTAACCCCAAAAAATTTATGTTTCCATTTCTTCATTTCATTTTTTTTTAACCTTGAGAATGGCTACTAGGTCTCGTTTTGGAATGCGCTCACTTATAAAATTAAAAAAAAAAAAGCACTTTTGACACAAGTTCTTTTAACAAAAGTGCTTTTAAGTTATCAAAAATTAGGTTCCTTGAGTTACGGAAAAATTAGTTACTAAACATCCTAAAAGTATTTTTAGTATTTAAAAGTGCATTTTTTTTTTTTTGTAAATCCACGGCGACCCTAATTGGGGCATTAATTAGGTAGAATTGGAGTGCAAGAAAGAAAATATTAAACCTCTCAAAATATTGAAAAAAAGAACGATGTTGTGAATTTTATTCCACTGCGAATCCTAGTTATCTTAGCTAGTAAAAGAAGAAAGCAATGTAGTCTTGAATTTTTTTTCGTTGTGATTGCAGAGAATTCAAATCCTACTTACCTTAGTAAAAGAAGAAAAAGTAAAATGAAGATTACAGCATGAGTAAAAAGTCCACTAATAAGTTGGGGAGATTGGACTTGGAGTCTCCCCGAGTTTCTTTTCTTTCGACTCGTAAAATCTTGTATTAGCCATTACTTGACCCATAAAGAAGGGAGTAGTTAATTTTGTTCTGAATCTGTTTTACAATCATAAACTATATATCATTATCAGCTCTTTAAAAATTAGTGTCCACTGAATTAGATAAATGTTACCGTGCAACAAAATAGTTTCTTGAAAGCCAAGTAAAAAGTCGTCTCTCCTGCTAATTGGCTGTTTTCAAAATCCATTCTTGTCTGTGTTTATAGGCTGGTTTACATGATTAGAAAACACTGAATTTCCATTCAAATTATAAGCTATGCATTCATTCTTACTTGCTACCTAATTCAAAAATTTATTCCTTTTTTAAGAGAAAATCATAATGTCTTTTTTATTTTAGAAGATTTGTACTAATAGCAGCAAACATAACAAAACATGCAACAGATACAAATAGATTTGGAAGAATTAACAAAAATCATAATAAATCTGAAAATTTAACAAGATTACACTTCAAAGCTACAAATATATATATATATATATTTAAAGAAATCAGATAAAATGAACTGCAACCCAATCACTACTTAACTTTTCCAAGATCAGATATCAAGTTGAAATTTGACAAAACAAATCAAAGAAATTCAAATTTTGGTAAAACATTTAGGAAAAAACTCAAACCTAACAAATAAAATACCATAAAATAAATACTAAAAAAACACTCACAAGAAGATGCTAATAGAGAAGAAAATTATCACTAAAAGATCCTAATAGAGAAAAAAAAACTCTCACTAAAATATCTTAAAAGGGACTTTACAACATGCAAAAGAGAAAAAGAAAGCCATAAGAGATCTCCCTCCTATATAAGAAGTAGATAGTCTTAATAAGGAGAGAATTTGGTTCAGAGAGAAGCAATTAAAGCTAAATTTCAACTAACTGAAAATTTATTCTTTTTAATATATTTCTTCACCAATAACATTATAAAAACTAGCAAACTGTTAATAAGATGTTATCAATTCAAACTTTCCAAATCTCAAAAAAAGAACTCATTACATAAGTAAAAACAGTTCTCTTGAAGTATTACATGATAACCAAGTCTACTGTTCTCTTGAAGTGTGTGTGTTTGGACAGGAGATTATTTGCTCAAATATATTTGCTTACATTACCATTACAATTTTCTATACACCTTTTTATCTTCCCAATTACCTTTTTATCTCACATACATCACATCATAAAAAGTGCTACAGTAAAAATATCTCAAATGATTTACAATCCAAAAACATCCAAAAAGTGCTACTCTTCTCTTGAAGCGAAATAATTGTAAGGAAGCTCGCCATAAAACATCCTATTGGCCCTAAGGAGATTTTAACTTTAGAGAATCTTTTACCTGTTTTATGATATAGACCAAAGTGGGGGTGAGTTTGTTGGGGGGGTGGGTGGGTGGGGAGGGGCTTTATAGACCATAGAACCTTATGATTTGTGATATAGACCATAGAACTTTATGATTTGTTTTCATTTTAGCTAAGGTTTGTTGGTAAGCTAAGGGCTTTATAAGTTTGTGGTGTTTAGGTGCAGGATATAAGCAGTATTCACCGGAACGGACCTCCCAATACGATACCGACACATGATTTGCAAGTGAATCTGTTTTAGATGACTCAATATAACTCGGTCGATACTGACTGAGTTAACTCAAATCATCATATATTAATTGAAAACCGTCAAATTATACACGATTTTGAATCAAAAATCAAGCAAAAAAAGTTTTGTTGTTAGTATTGTTTCGGATATTCATCGTTGTTATTATTTCATTGTTATTATTCACCGATAGACCTATTTCGGATGTTTATTATTGTTATTTATTTATTTATTTTTTTGGTTTTAAGGAAGTTGAGGTCATTCATTTGGCCAGTAGAGTTGATCAAAATATGGTGAAAATTCTTGTTTTTTTTTTTTTGCCTTTGCATTCTATAATATTATTTGATGATTATCTGTTTCTTTTGTTGTATTGAATTATACGGTATTACTTCTTTCGTGTACTAGAATTCTTATTATATTATCATCAGAGTAGGATTCTTATTGTGTTATATAAGATATAATGATTTTAATCTTATATTTAAGCTTTGATGTCTCATAAAATAGAAATAGAAGATGCTTTTGATACTAAAATCATGTACTTTTAATGCTTTTGATTCATGACTACAACAGTATCACTTTATGTAAATAATTATTGAGTACATTTATGATAATGTAGGTATTTAGCAAATCTAATTTGATAATTGTGCTTCTTGTTGTATTTTCTATTTTTATTAATTTTTTTAAAAAATTTTGAAAACTCTTATATGCTATAATGTACGTATGAGTGTGAAACAATAATGATCACGACACAACAACGACCATGATGGCAAACCATGGATATAAGAGCACAAATGCTTATGCACACAGGTGCTAAGTCAACTAATCTTCTTGGTGTGGATAATTTTTTCAGCTTTTTCTATTCTATGGACCACCAAAAGAAAAAAAAAAGATTTAGAAAATGAGTTTAATATAGATATTAAAGCAAATGAAAATTTCAATTTAAGAGCAATGTTGATTTTGAAGTGGTAAAAATCTCACCACTTTAATCAATCCTCTTAAGATGATGGTAATAATATGACATGGCTATTTTAACCTAATCTTCTTTTTGTCTTGTTCTAGAGAACGCTCCTGTCCATGTCACCCGTATTTATTTTTTTTGTTCAGAAAGCATAGATAATATTATTGAAATTTGATAAACTATACAATTGTTGAGCAAAGGCCCAATTTGACTATACAAGTGCATGCTTACTAACATAATCAACTCTTTCCTCAATTTGACTAGTTGACAAAACGAATGAGCATTCCGCAAACATTGAGCACAAATTTTTTATATCCTCCAGATGAGAGTACATTATCATGTCCTTGGATTTGCTGGTCTATATCATCTTCAGCAATTGCTTTTGTTTGATTTTGACCGCAATCTTCTCCCAGTGCTGCTCTCTTGCCTTACATAATGCTAGCGTGATGGCCACTACATGATTCCTGAGAGTGTTGCCTTCATTGGTTTCTTTTGTGGCCCATTCAGCTAGTATCTGTTTGTTATCATCCTCTGCTACCATACCAAATCCCATCTCCCATCCTCCCGTCTTCTGTTTTGATGCAATTCTTAGATGAATGACACCAGTACCCTCCTTCCTCTGTTGCTGCTGTTCTTTCTGCTCCTGATATTTCCAGCATGCTCACCCTTTTCTCTTGGTTCCTAGCTTCCTTATATTCCAACCATTCATTCTGTGCCTTTTGTACAATCTTGAATGGATGTTCCTGTCTGTGGTTGAATGTGACTATCTGACTTTAACTATTTGACTAGCTTCCTTACATTCCAATCATGCATGCCACCCGTCTTCAAACACAGGTAAAATCACTACTATCTGACTTTAACTTTTGAAAAGTACCTTAGCTATTAAAGTTGGCTTTGGCCCCCTAATTGGGTGTAAAGGTGGATTAGAAGATGATTAGAATAATATCTCTTTTCTGCCACATTATGATGACATTCATTATGCTTGCAAAAGGATCAGCCTTAATATTATATTGAACCCATAACCTTTTCATCAAATGAAAATAGAGTTGAAGCCTGAAGGCGTTCCAGGGAAATCTACCACCATTAAATTGGGTAGCTGATTCTTTCCACCCTATTGTATCGACAACATTGACCACCCAAAATGATCCCCATTTGGATCGTGAGACAAAACCATAAGTAGAGATGCCGAAAGTTTAGATTCGAAGCGAAAATTTTCTGATACTACAAGCTAAAAAGAGTATTATCAGGATAGCACAAGAACCAATCCAAAGAATTGTCTCCTAAACATCATCTAACATAACATATTAGCTGAAACCTGCACGCATGGCACCACTTCTGCAAGGAAAGGCAGGCAAAAGTTAAAGGCTCGTGCTCTTCTACGCTGCTTCACAGAATTTCTATCTTCCTACTACAGTTTTAGGTGCGTTATTTTCATGCTCCACAGTTTTCTCATCGATCTTTAAGCTCCTTGCAACATTGAAAAAGTGGGCAACAGCTTCCTCAGGTGTCCCAACAAGAACACCATGGCCCAAATTAAGAATGTGATGCCTAGGCCCTGCAGACTTAACAACCCTGTCGAAGGAACAGAACCAGCTTAGTAATCAGTTTTAAAAGGAAACCAATCTGCTTAATTTTCTAAAATGCCTTGGCCTCATGTGAGATATCTGTTTTTTCACCATTTTATTTAGTCTCACCTTTTTGCCCCAGATGCAAGTTTAGGTCAAGCCCTCTTCAACCATATGTAATTGAGATGCTTAATACAGCAACGGAAAGTTCTATAATAGGCTAACCAATTAATTAACTGCAGTTGGAGGAGAACTTATTCCCCAACTGATCAGCGGCTAAATTCACTTGTGTAGATCCAATTTAAGGTACATTATGTACCTTTTAATTTCATCAGTCACAGCAGAAGGAGGACTTACATTACGTACCTTTTAATTTCATCAGCCACAGCAGAAAGAGGACTAAACAATACTGCAGGATCTACATTTCCCTGTATACCAATATCATTTCCTAGCCGTTTCCTTCCATCTTCCATATCAACAGTCCAGTCAAGCCCAATAACATCAACGCCAGTTAGTTTCATTCGTTCAAGAATTCCACCATTCCCGTTAATGTAGAGCACTAGCGGTGTTTGAGGGCATTTTGTTCTCACTGTGCTTACTATCTGCATGCAAGAATAAAAGATGTTTTAAAGGGAAAAAAGAAAGAATTTGTTCTGAACTGGCTCCCAAACCCCTCCCAAAGAAAAGTAAAAAGGAAAATTCAGCCGACAGTAATTCATAATTTTGCCATTATAAAAGTGTTTTTGAAATTCGATGAACTTATCACTAATGCTGACCAGCATTGCATACTCTCGTTAATCATATAAAAATGAACCAAACCAGGAAATGCATATCAGTTTTAAACTTACTGATACATTCTTAGTCCAAGAGATCTCAAGCATAACTTTATCAAGGCTATTACACAGCAAAAATATGAAGCTTTATTGGAGGCTGTACATTAATATGTTGAATTAAATAAGTCTCACAAAATGAGACAGTATGTTTATCAAAAACGTCAATGAGATCATGAATCAACAACCACCTTTGTGGTTTACAGGAAAGACTCTATGGCTAGATAACAGAATAATTGGATAACAATTACATTTACTAGAAAAATCATCAAAGTTACCTTGTCAATATAAGGTTTTGACCAACTATCCCACATATGAGGTGGCAATTGTCCACCCCAGGAATCAAATATCTGAACACAATGAGCTCCAGACTGAACCTGGAAAACAATGTATTCAGCTATTGCTACAGTCAAATGAGAGAGAAGAGCCCTCAATACATGTGGTGCTGTATGGCACATGCTCTTTATCTTTGTATAAGTGCGAGTTGTGCCCCCCTCCACAATATATGTAGCAATTGTCCAAGGAGCTCCCACAAAACCTAAAACTGCAGCTTGCTCCCCGACCTAATTCAAAAAGATTGATAAAGTATTGAAAACAAATAGAAGATAAAAGCATTGCATGCTATGCTAAAAGGAGCAAGCTGAAAGCTACTACGAACAGCATTCTTATGATACATTTGGTGAAATACAAGAGTACCTCTCTGCGCAAAATTTTTAAGGACTCCCCGACAAACTGTAGTTTGTCCAAGTCAATTGGATGTAGTGCTTTTAAATCCTCCTCATGATGAAGAGGAGAGTGAATAACTGGACCGCGCACCTCTTCTATGTCAAATGGGACACCAAAAGCAGGTAGCGGGGTAAGTATGTCAGAGAAAATAATAACTCCATCTGGATGGAAAGCTTCCCAAGGCTGCAAAGAAATTTCCACAATGAGATCAGTTGTCTCTGACCTCTCTCTGAAAGATGGGTGTTTCTCAGCAAGCTTCCTGTAAGCAGCCATATACCTTCCAGCTTGCCGCATCATCCAGGCAGGAGGACGATTTACAGGGTCTCCTCTTGCAGCCTTTACCAAAAGAGGATCTGGATCGCAATATTCATATTAATTTAGCGATGCAATAGTCTGCTGAATAGATTGACAGATGGGAGACATCATGTGTATGTATAGGTGTGTGAAAATCTCTCAGTATGCCGAGACATAAAACCTTCATCATCCAAAAGAAGAAATCCTCCGCATATGCTGATCTCAGGAAAATGAAAACAACCATATGCAACTGAATAAAAAGAGGAAGGAAATGAAAAAGATCTAGTGGTCACCATATCAATAAAGGGCTCAACATCAACAGACAGGTGAAGCAAAACCACTAAGCCAACAATTCAATACATATCTGTCAATTGTAATCCTAGGCTAAGAAACAGAATTTCAAGTCACCTTCGAAGCATAAAAGCAAATTAACGGCCATTTTCAACACAACACAAGGAAAAGGCAGCACAAAATCCAAAAACTACCTTATGCAACCACCAGAACGTTGTTAAAAATTTACACTTCCAACAATAACCTAATCATGAGGTCTATACCCACCATACACATTTCGTATCGACGAATCTGATGAATCTAAGAAACTAACTTCCACAAATTTCCAATTTTCAAGATCGATCAGATAAATATTTATGACGCAGGATGTGGAAGAAATCAGCCTCAGCTTCAGCTTGGGCAAAAGCATCAGAAAGTGTAACATTTTTGTGTTCAATAATCCAATAATCAATTTCTTGAGATTTCTACCAGCCATATAATATTGCAATAGCCAGTTCTTAGGGAAACTCCAATATTTTCGAACTTCCATAAAAAGAGAACTATAGACAAATTCAGATGCAAAAACTGTTCACTTTTTAGCACAAATCCTCCTAGTTCACAACCAGAAAGTGAACAACATAATCCCCCATCCCTATTGTATCCTTACTCACTCGTTCTTCCAAGCCCCAAATGCCCAAAAGTTATAATTTTTGAACCCAATTATGCTGTATCCATCAGCTAAAAGGTCCCCATAAGATTTTAAGTCCTTGAATTGTTCGCCAATACTCATTAGTCTGTCATCCCTCCTCCAAAAAACGAGAAGAAAAAAATCTTTTATCCAGAAAACTTCTAACAAAAGCTAAATTCAAAATGCAATGACAGAATGCCAGTATCTTAGCAATGTGATAGTCCATCAACAACATCTAACAACAAATACATAGCATAAACAGTTCTAGACTAGTAGGCAAGGTAAAAAGAAAGTATACCCGAAGAAGGGGAAGAAAGGCATGCCCGAGGGAATTTACAGGGAGAAATTTTTGTGGGTTTGATTGAACCATTTGGAATGAAACCCAACTGAACAAACAAGCTAGAAGATTTCCAGGCAAGACCCAGATTGCAATAGCGACTACAATAGAAACTGCAGCAAAGAGAAACTGCAAATTGTCACAATTGGTAGTATAAATTAGTACATGTAAAAGAGGTAAATGAAAGAGAAGCTAAGAGCGAAAGAGAGAACTGGCCTTGTTGATGTAGAGAATCCCATTCAGGAAGGAAGCGAAAAAAGACGTTCTTTTTAGTTCCTTCCCTCGCTCTTCCTCTGCTTCTTATCCATCTTTGCTGCACTGCGTCAAATCTGAATACTGATAAATGAGGCGCATAGAGATAGGCTGCACCTCGTTGTACTGGATAATGGTTGTGAAAATTGGAGCCCTCTATTTTCCATCTGTTCTTTTAGTCTTTTATTGAGTAATTATAAATTTATAATTCCTCTTTTTTTATTAATTACAATTGGCACTTCTATATTTGTTATTCAACTTCTGTGAAAAGACAAGCATGCCCTTTTTGTTTTATAAACAACATAACTTCATTAGGATAAATTTATATTCATAACATAAAATACATCCAACATATAATGCCAAAATGGTCCATGACCATCAGACTATTACGAAATTTAATTTTTGACTCTTAGACTATTAACTAATAAGTTTTAACCTTCCAACTAATTAAAACATATAATTCTAACCTTTCTGTCAACAAAGATAAAGAATCATGAGATGCTAGTGGCCCTCAAACTATTACAAAGTTCAACTTTTGACATTCAAATTATTAACTGATAAGTTCTAACCTTCCAACTAGGCTTGTCAACAGGTCGGGTCTAGACCCGGATCCGGACCGGATCCGTGAAATTATTACAGGTATGGGTAGGGATTTAATTCCGTTTTCCGGATCCGGATCCGTTTTGTCAAACAAAAAAACGGGTCGGATACGGAATATAGTATTCCGACCCGTATTAGACCCGGATCCGGATATAAATGAATTAATAATTTAAAATATATATATTTATCAATATAATTTGATTAGGGTGATATATTTGAGTAAAGTCAATTTGATTTCTTTTCTTATTTGGTTTTTTCTTTGCATTAGTTAGAAATTAGTTTACAAATATATTTTTTTCTCATTTTTATTAGAAATTATAAATTTTGCTAAATTTGTTCGGGTAGACCCGACCCGGATCCGGCTCCCGGATCCGGAACATAGAATAAAAGACCCGTCGGGTAAACGGGTCGGATCCGGATCCGGAATAGTAATTCGGGTCCGGGTCCAAAATAATGAATTTCGGCCCAGACCCGGCCCGTTGACAGCCCTACTTCCAACTAATTAAAATGTATAATTCTACTATTTTCATCAACTTGAGTCGTTATATCGAATAGAAACATCTATTGATAAAACTTTTGGGATGTGTCAAACCGAGTGTTTGGAGGAATCTCATCAGATAATTGATTAGTTGAGATATTTAGAAAGTTCAAATTTGGAAGGGAACTAAGACTTGTTGGAATTTCTTAGAAAATGAATTGTGTGCTAGATTTATGTCATTAAGACAAGTACATTAATCCAATGAATTTGGAACAACACCAAAAGATGAGTTAAATTTCAAATGAAGGCAACTCAATTAATTCAAGCTACCTATCCTTGCTGGAATTTCTCTATTCGGGGGTTTAGGTTTTAGGTTTTCAATTGATTTTGTTCAAATTCCACAATCGGAGATTTAGTAAATTAGTTTATAAGTTAAAAAGGGATAAAACAATTTTACTTTAACACATGTCCTGTGAAGATGAAAACACCCCTCAATTATGCCCTTAACGCGTACGTGGTGATGTTTTTGTTCAACATAACGATTCAAATTGACAAAAGAGTTAGAATTATATATTTTAATTAGTTGGAAGGGTAAAATTTATCAGTTAATAGTTAAAGGGTCAAAAGTTGAACTTTATGATAGTTTGAGAGCCACTGCTGTGCATGTCATGTTATTTTTGTTAAACAATAACAGTTTAAGTTAACGGAAGAGTTAAAATTATATGTTTTAATTAATTGAAGGGTTAAAATTTATCAGTTAATAGTTAGAGGATCAAAAGTTAAATTTTGTAATAATTTGAGGACCATTGGGACATTTTGCTTAACTTATAATAAATATACCTCTTCCGTTTTGTAAGCAACGTAATTCTATTGCAATAAATTTACATTAATAGCAAAAAAAATACACCAAAAATATAATAAATATACATTTATTCTGAATTCTAATTAAATGAAGAAGGACGTCTTCTAACATGACCCAAAAAATTAATTTTTGTTGGTATCGTGATACTAGAACACAAGATAAACACATAACAAAATGGGAGGAATGCATTATAAAATTTTAATACTATCAACTATCCACCGAATTTAGAAAGAAAAATAACTTTAGCTTTAAAATTTCAAACATGTGCAGACAATATTAAATTCAAACCCAACCCACCTCTTATAAATAGAAGAATCGAAATTCCAAAAAAAAAAATCAAAAGAAGTATCTTTAACCGCTAATTGGAATCAACGTTGTATTTTTAATCCTCGTTGTACCACATCGGTTATCAATATTTTAGCTTTTAATCCCTGAAATATTCAATTTTGATTGAATTAGTCTCTGATGTTTCGATCGATCTAAATAAATGTAGTCCCTAAAGCTTGTTAGTTGACAAAATTGGTCCCTAATGGTTTATAAAATCTAAGAAAATTTAGTTATATTTATAAAAATACAAACAAAAAATATAAAAATAATTTAAAAGTAGAAAATTCATAAAAAATTAAAAAAATAAGTATAAGCTAATCTAATCAATTCATTTGAATACCCAAATAAGACATGCGTCACATGTTCTATATTTGTTTTTCCTGTGTACTTTTTTTAGTAAAATAAATTAAGCATTAAAATTGTACATGCACTTTTGTATACTTTTATGCACTAAAATACAAATTTACATATCTACCAATTGTACTTGATCAAAAGTGAATATCTCACACTTATTTTAATTTCTTGAAATTTTTAAAATTTTTGTGATTTTTCTATAAATTCTCTATAATTCTTATAGGTTAGGTTCTACAAAACATCAGAAACCAATAATATTGGTCAATAAATATACTTTTGGAGCTATATTTATTTGGATCAAAACATTAAAAATTAACTTAATTGACATTGAATACTTTAGAGATTAGTTTTGTTTTGGCTGAATTATCGAAGATAAATTTGGTCTAACCCCAACCTTTTGAGGACAAAAAATGCATTTTCTCCAACTGCTAATTGTTTTATATAAGTTTACAGTTATAGGTGCAATTGCAAATAATCCATCACAAAAACTTCTTTCTTTCTTCTATGTAAGTGAATATTTACAATACCTTCCGTCTAACCATCCAAGTCAACCTTGCTTCAAGACTCCTGTCTTTTACTTCTACGAAAGGTACAAAAAAAAAAAAAAGGTTTTTCCGATTCTAAACACCCCTACTCCACGCAACGCAAAAACCAAGAACTCGAGGCGGGGAGGCAGATCCTTCCTTCTTGTTGTGATATTTTCCTACCTGGTCAGTGTGTAGTACTGTTCACTTCAGTCAATGCCCTTTTGAAGTTGGGCAATTGAATCCTACCTGCAACTCTTTTTCTACTCTGTCCTTTTTCTTAACCACCGCGGTTAATCTTCCCGTACAAGGCTGAGCTTGCCCATCTTTATACCCTCCACTCTTCAATTCTCGCCAGTAGCATTTAAAGACAAAAACATGAGCCAAATCAGACTCTCAAAGCAGTTGTACTCTCACAAAAGTAGAATACTTGTATTCTCTTCCAAGCTCAGTGTCTCCAATCCCTGCCTTCCTAATTCTCCTGTTACTTCTCCCAAAATCAACATTTCTTCTAATTCTACTGCTAATCCAAAGCCTAATCTCAAGAAAACCAACGAAGTTGATACTTTGATGACTTTTCAGAAACAAGAAGGAGAATGCATTCACAACGCTCTTCAGTTCTTGAGTCCATCCCAACTCCTTCAAGTCCTTGAGGTGGCTGCCGTTCTCCACCCCTTTATCCTCCATACCATCCTCTCTATCCTCGATTGCAACCCATCCCTTCGGCCTAAAACCACCTCTGAAAATCTCCAGAAATTCTTCTCAAAAAATGGAGATAGCGAAGAAGGTAAAGTCGTGATCTCTGACGAAGTCACCACTGGAAAGAGTAAAGTTTGCGGTTTTGTCAGTTTCAAGAATGGTGTGGTTGGTGGGCGTGGTGGACAACGTGGGACCCGGATTAAGGAAAATACATCATCAATTTTTGGTCCCATTCCTTAAATGGGTGATGATTCTGGGGCTTCGTCTTGTGCAAGAAAATAGAATTACAATTTGCATTGCTGACATTATTGGATGTCGGTCTCTTTTGTAAATTTTTCTTTTTTTGATTTTCTAGCAGATCAAGTGAAGAACCCTCTATTTGTTTTGGCGTCTGGGATAGAGGTTTCTGCTGTTTGGGATATTGCACATACAAGTCACTGGATTTTAGTCGCTTCAAAATGCTTATCGGTGGATATTTTAGTTATAAATTCTATGTTTCATCTGTGCTTGTATAGACCTTTTCCTTTTTAATTTTTTGTGATCTTTTTTTTTTGTAAAGTTGTTTTTCATAATCAGATGCTAATGGGGCCACGGTTAACTGACTTGTCTGGCTTAAATTGCTAAAAGAACGAAGGATCATGCTTGAAATTCTAAAAATGCAATATGGCCGGCCTACATTGTTCGTTTTGCATTAGCTGAATTGAACAAATGCAAGAAGAGCAAGAATTGGCTGTTAAAAGCATCCGGGTAGCCATCAAGATTAGCAGCAGCAAATGACAGCAATGTGAAAAGTAGTCAGCCATGAACCAGCATCTAGAATTGCTCAGAGATGTAAACTAATCAAGGAACCGATCAGACAATGAAAATAGCAACCCTCATCTCCCACTTTCAATGAGAGATACCTCTTGAGAAGAAATGCCTTCAAAATCACCATCTACGAAGGCAAGAACCGATTAAACAAATGATGCTTTTGTCTTTTACTGCAAATGTTGCTAACTTTGTCGTAAAGAATGGTGTAATTTGAGCTGCCTACATTCCTGAGATAGCAGAATTCATTATCCTTGTAGCTGTAGGCTTGGTTTGTAGTACCCAATCCGCTAATTACCAAATTCCCCTTTACAAGCATGCTACTGTTTCCCTTCTGTATGTTTTTGAGACAGCTGACGGACAATCCCTGGTCAGATTTCTTAATCTTCTTCTCGTCAAAACCCAGAGCTACATTTGACACAGAAACATATGTTCCATTTGCTCGATCCGTAACATCTGTATACAAGTAAAAAGGAAAATGTTTCAGGGATTTGATCGACTTTACTGAAGACAGAGTCCTAGCAGAAACCATGTCATTGAACTCAATTGTCTGATTTACAATCTGCCTATTAGCCTCGTTTCCCAGAACCATAAAGTTCCTGTATTTCAAGTCTTGAGTTGCCTTGGTGATGATAGTACCGTATGATGATGACTTCACCCATCCTTCTGATGTTATAGTCCTACTGGCATTTATGAAGAATGATCCATCCAAACCTGTGAAATTCGCTGCGAAGGAAAAGGTTAGGGGCGGGCTATCGTGACTTAACAGCTCGCCTTCTGTCTTCGCACTCTTTTTGTCCAACCAAAGATGCAAATTTGCATCTATGTACCAGACATTCAAAGCATTCGCAACACTAAAGCCAAGTTTATGAGTCTTTCCATCCAATATCTTGCCCAAAAAAGGAGTAATCTCAATGTCATAGGTAGGCAGATCAAACGATCCAATTCCGGTAATAGGTCTCCACAACAGGGGATCAATACCCCCAGTATAAACCACTGTAAATGGCCAGATAGAACCAGCCAAAACATCATCTAAACTCACAAGAACCTCTCTAAAAGGACCATTTCCTGCGTAACCTGTAAGGTTATTGGCAGCAATGTACTCATTTGGAAAATTTCCGTACCAAAATTCATCATTTTCATGAAATGAAACATAAACTTCCAAGACAGCCCTGTACACATTTGGTGGAATACGAAACTCCTTAGACTCCACATCGGTAGAATTCTGAATTTCAAACCATAACCCATCATTCAATGGCAAATTTCTTGATATGGGCAATATCAGATCAGCCCCAGAATTAGCAGAATCATCTATATTCAGCCCACTAAAACCATAATTTTCCTCAGCGGGATAAAAATGCACACTAATATTCACATGGTAAATACCAGTATAAGTCTTGTCAACAAGATTGCCCAGATAAACAGCAAGGGTCTGATTAGTCATAAGCAAAGAATAATACCTAGTGATGTCCTTCTCAACAGTCCAAACAATCCCAGTAGCTCTTGGTTCAGCAGTACAACTCCTCAAAATCTCCACACCACCAAGCCAAACTCCAAAAATTCTATCGAATTGCCTCCCTTTGCTGGAGGCCTTCCATTCAAAAACAATTTTTGAAAATTTCTGAGAAGGGCAGTTGGAGGGTGGAGTGTAATTTGCAAAAACTGGTGGCTTGCCATAGGTGAAGCCAAAATCATGTTGAAGAATCAAATAGGAGCAAGGCTTAGTCTTGGGCAGTTGTATAGGCTTTGTGACTTCAAAATAGGTTGTTGGAGCAGGGGTTGGAGCATTCCCATTGTCTTCAGAGAAGAGTTGTGAATTGAAAAGAGGCTTTGTTTTGTGGAGATTGTTTGCAAAGGAGAAGATAGGGTGGTTGAGAAGGAAGAAAAGAGAGACGATAAGGTGAAAGAGGAAAGAGAAATTAAAAGCCATGATTGACGGAATGGTGGTTGGGGGATTGGAGCTCTACTCTTAAAGGTAAATTTAGAGGGGTAGTTAATCACAGCTAGATGATTACTATGTTGCAGCAGCTACATGGTAGTATCTTACTTGCCTTAGTACTAAACCTCGAACGTTGTTTTGAATTGGGAAACAAAGTTCTGGTCTTTGCTCCAAAATAAATCTTGTAATCAATGGGGAAACAGCCCTGAGTAGGATTCAATCGTTCAAATCATGAATAAAGAAGATGACGAAAATCCATTCACCTCCGGATGGCTCTTTTATAGCAAATCAGTCAATTTCTTAATACACCGAACGCCAATAGATTATTTTCTATTTTATCTTGTTCACCCTGGAAAGCCGAATCAACGGACTACCAAGCGATGTGTGGAGGCATTTGCCTAGGATTATGAGGTCTTTTTGTTACATGTGTGGCATTTAATTCCTAGTCAAACATGCTTTCCTAAGCTGGAATTATGCGCTTAGAATCTTCTGTTCTCAAATTAGTTTCTGTCTCATCTGTCTTTTTTTTATATAGCTGTCACATTGCCTCTAATTTTTTGATAATCCAAAATTAAACAAATCGATAATAATCGATTGATAAGTTTATTCAAAACCAATTCATCCAATAACTCAAAACTTTTTTTCTTTGGATAAATAAAGCAATTCCGATAACTCAAAACTGTTTTTTTTCTTTGGATAAATCAAGTGGTGGTTCCCTAATCAGAATTCCTTCAACACTAGTTTACATGAAAAAGAAGACTGCAAGTCTGCAACAATACATCCATCAATTGATTCTCGAACTATTTATTCTTTTGATTCAATTGCTCACCAAATTCCTACGATATCATTGCCTTTAACTCTGTCTATCATGTTGGATTATGTCATTTACACCCGCAATTACTCACAAAAAATCGTGAGGGCTCGTTATTTTTGTTGCAAGATTAAAGATATAATGAGTGAATCAAAGTCCTTGTTAGGGTTGAAGAAAAAAATGATTTGGTGTAAAAAATAAAGAAGAGTTTTAGTTGATTTTTTTTTTTACGACCAACAAGACTTTTTTTTGTTAAAAAAGAAAATAAAAAAGTTTAGAATTATCTCTTTTAATTGATTTTGATTAAACTTATCAACCAATTATTATCAGTTTATTTGTGTTTGGATTATAAAAAAAGACGTGACAACTGTACAAAGAAAGGGACAGAGGAGGGGAGTAAAAACTAATATGAGAATAGAAGATTGGAAGCAGGAATTATGATAGTAGTGGATTTTCTGTCGCAATGTGATTCCATTGTTCTACAAATAGTGGGGAAAAAAGAAACACGCACTAACACACCAACAACAAGAAGTCAACAACCGCAACTGAGCGGTCATCAGCAGGGACTTGCACGGCCAGTTTCGTTTTCCTGTTTCTTTAGAAGGTTCAGTGTACAACAACTCGAGCGTTGGTGTCGGAGGAAAAACAGACTATAAATTACTTAAGGGGCAAGACTGTAATGGCTGTTCAATAGGATATAGTAATGGATTCGTATAATAATGGTTTAATGTGTAGATATTAGCTTTGCGTGGCCTGGGGCCCAGTTGGTTGCTCGCCGTCTTAAACTTAAAGGGGAATAATAAATGGAATGCTTCCAGCAAGCTTCTGGATGAACCAAGTTGCTCGAGTAGTAAAATAATAACCCTCACACCTATCCAAAACGGTTCTAAGAATGGTCATCAACTTGAATGAATAAAGTTCAACTTTGTTGTTCATGTCGCCTTGTACGGACGACAGCCACTTTGTCAAGGCATTGTTTCGTTGAAGGATTGAAAGCCCTGAATAAAAGCAGGAAAAGTACATGTACATATAAAGCAGTTTGACATCTCAGACTTCACCTATTCAATGAATAAGACGAGGCATTTTTTTTTTTTTTCGTTTTCTTTAGGCCCCTAATCAGATCCAGTATGTTTTCTTTTCTGCAGGGTGAAGAATACTGATCTATCGGGTTGGACCATTATGTTCAACTGCCTTTCGTCTTATTATTATCTTTTTTTCCTTCCTGCATTTCTTTTCTTGCTTTGTTGGCGGCTTAGAAGTCCAAATCATCTAGCAATTCACCCTGTTTTCATCATAAGGTCACAATTCCCAAGCAGATAATGATGTATTAAACTATACTACTTTAGAAGTGTTGTCCTAGATAAACCAAACAAAAAGAAGCCATAGTGGAAGTCACAAACCGTTTACATCAAAGCCAGTAAAAAGATTTTTTAAATGCATGATAGACATCCCCCCCTGAAATTGTAGACACCCACAAAAGATTTTGGTTGTGGTTTCTGACGGGAGCAAGGATACCCAAAGAAGCGTCTGCTTAGACCCGGATTGTAATCTACTGATGTAACATTGAATCTTAGAAGTACCCAATAAAAGGGCCTGTTTGTATGCACCAAATTTAAAAACATTTGGTGCTGTCAGACAGATTGCAATGAATTCCATACAATGAGCTTATGATATAAATAATCAGGGGGGGTCGCATTAAGACTCAGTTAAGGGATCGGTTCAATACAGATAATTGACCAGAGTCTCCGTTCAAAAAGAAAACTTCCAATGGCACGTAAGATGATGATGAAATTGATGAAACAAATCTATAGGTAGGTTGCAAAATCTTGCTACCTTTGGCGCATGGAATGGTTAAAAGACGAGGTCCAGTTCTCATCTGCCAAACCTGCAAGCAAGAGTTCAAATGACTTAATCACAAAATTTACCTATTTCTATGCAAGTCACATTATTTTTGAGAAAAAAAAAGACTACCATCAAACTTAGCTGACTGGGAAAACAACATTTGTTCTGGCCTATTATGACGAGCACTCAAACAAACCTTGGCTAATTTATTAATCTTCAACTATTAAAATAGCAAAGGGTAAGCCCCACATGGTAATTCATGACAATGTCCAGATTGTTAAACCACAATATGAGGAAATTGTTAACAGTGCGTATGATCCTAGAAAGAAAGGTCCGACTAAAATGACAAGCGTGCAGCGCAAAGGACCTAGAAAACTCCTGGTAAAATGAAAGAAAGCCTAATACGTTTAGATTCCAAAGAATGATGAGTACAGAGAATCGTTGACATAATCTGAAGAGTATGCACCAGAAATTACCTCGACTATCCCTTTACGTGGTGCATGGATGGCTAAACAAAGGCAATAATCACTCTTCTCATATTGATACCCAGCAGATCCTACAGTTGCGGAATTCTTCTTGACAAGCATCTCAACAAACAAGCAGCTCGCATCACGATATCCCTGAAAGATGTCAAAGTAAATCACCGGAAACAGCGTGTCATTGAAGATAAAATAGCTCGTTGCTAGAAGCAAACCTTCCATAGTCGCACAACAACAAGTGCCTGCGTGTCCAAAAGCAATATACGACCAAGTGAATCAGTTATTGCAGCCAGAGTACCACTAGGTGATAATGTCAGTTTTTCTCCCTTCCTTGGGTAATCCTTCAAACAAGTAAGAGGAGAAGCTGCCAAATTGAATGAATTCAAGATACGAGTCATGCAGAGTTCAACTCAGATAGAAAATGGAAGCAGACCAATACCTTACTGAAAACATCGATAACATCAGTCTAGAAAGCCCTCCACTGAGGGTTTTGTAATAAAACATATACTAGTATGCGGTAACTGTAAAATTGCATCCCATGATATGAACTAAATGATATTACTTCAGAAACACTTTTGCAGGAAAAGCAAAGGAAGCCCTAAAAAATCAGAAAAACTTTTGTCAGAATGCCAAGTGAAAAGCTGAAAGGTAATGAAAACAATAGCCTAAATCCAATATGAGCATGATATAAGACAATGTTCAACAACTAAAAGCACTATACAACCTCGAGCAAGCGGTTGGGGTTTTTCCTCTTGTTTCTTTGTTGTTGTATCACTTCGCCAAATCATTTTTGAGATAGAAGATATAGTTGAAAATGTTGCAGGCACAACTTTTGACAGAATAGCTCCAACTATTGATCTGCTTCTGTCCTCCGAAAGTCTTGACAAAGTATATTCAACAGTGAGAAGACATCAAGAGGCATAAAACATCACAGCAATCCAAGGATTAAAAAAAAATTGAAGACCAAAAGCAGTATTACAAGAATCTTATAACCAATCTTCAAGCAGTCTAACCTGTATGCTGAAATCACCGCATCATCTCCAACTGTGACTGCACAATAATAACGTTGACTTGACTGTCCAACAATAAAAGCAGCTGAATTCAAAAACCAGATTAACATTCAGAAAGTTGCCAAAAGTCAACCTATACAAAAGAATAGCACTAAGCTACACAGGCACTTCCACTAAAGAAAGCAAACTATGTCAAGATAGAGCATACAAAGCTCCAAAGGTGATGATATCCCTCAGTTAACTAAGATATAGCACACTAGATTTCTCGTACAAAAAGTCTTACTCAACCAGAATGGCTAATTGCAAAGAGGAACTAAAGAGGTTTCAGATGACAAGTGTAAGTACCTGAGGTTCCATTAGAGGAGGGGGCATGATGCCAGTGATAGCAGCATCAGCACACAATCCATACTTGCTAACATTCCATAGCTGATAAGGAAGCCTTCCAAATGAAGCTCCAGAATATTCTTGATCTCTCCTCATGTAACTCTCATCCCAGAAATTCAACTGTCTTTCTCGAAACCACCGATGCAGCATACTCTGCAGATATTCATCATCAAGGTGTAAAACAGCGTGTTAGATTCAAAAACATTAAAAGTTTCATTTAAGGACTCAACGATAAGAAAAAGGTCAGCACGGAAATTGTTAAATATTTATACAAGGCAAAAGGACTTGTAGCAACTTTGAAGACCTCAATGATAACTCCACCAGCTCAAACCAAGCAGCAGACTGGAAACTGCTATTAAGTTTACTAGTTTACTTATTTTTATCTATTTGACTTGATGACTCTTTCTCATCATGCAAATGCTATTCCTCCTAATTCTTTTGAGATTTTCTTTAATTTCCTCTCAGCTCTCAAGGGAAGAATTAACTACATATTTACTATTTTTAACATTTAAAAAGTATAAAGCATTTTAGCAGATCTATCCTTTCTTCTACAAAACAGGTTTTTTGTGATAACAGATGACGTCCAATAAACTAGATATGAGAAAAATGCTGACTTATTTGCATATACCTGAATGTCAGATCCATCAAATCGAGCAACTGTTGCTCGCATAACAACACAAACCTCCTCGGAAGATGTATCTTCCAACAGGTCCTTGTTAGTTCCACGAACTCTTAACTTGATAATCTTGGCATTGTTTACAAGCTGAAGAACAATTATGCGATCGTTAATAAACTTTTAACCGACTTAAATTCCACTGACACAAAAGAAATCAGTACATTCTCCTGATCAGGAAACTTTTAAGTGTCAATAGAAAAAAAATGAAATAACTGAAAAGGAAGACATCTATCTTGTAACTATAATCTCTCTGCGATGAGCTCTCTAAAATAAAAAGAAAAAAGAACATCCCAGCTAAATGTACCTCGCACTATTGTCTAAACTCAATATCTTCCCATGTTTTCACCCAAGTTTTGTTAATTCGACAATCCATTTTGTTCAACTCACTACGAAGTTCCAAACTTTACTCCATTTCAATAGAATCCCTCAACAATTTTGCGTCAAATAAGCTAATTCAACAATTCCTTGACTCAATTCTACCAAATAAATTTAAAGGGGCCACTCGCATAAAAAAAATGTTGAAAACTTTACTCATTTCCACTTTTCTGCACAAAATAATACTACATAAAGCTCCCAACTTTGCTCATTTTCCTCCATTGTTTCCACAAACTAATACACATAGTTCCAAACCTCAATCAATTTCGATAATCCCACAACGATTCCTCGCCAATCAGCTCCATACCCATAATTGCATTGGTTCATAAATGAATTCATACCAAAAAGTAAAGTAAGAATTTAACCTGTTTGTGAATGAGATCGCCTTGGAGAGAATAGATTAAAAGAAAACCTGAAGAAGTTCCAATAGCAAGCACCCTAACGTCATCAAACACCAGCCACTCAATAGCGGAGATGTACTCGGCCGCGATCGGGGAGAGATCAGGGACAATTTTGAGGCGGTAAGAAGAGGGATCGGCGTCGTCGTCGGACCAGTGGAGAACAAGGACAATTGAGCGGTTGGCAAGGGCTAAAGAATGGGTGTCAAGAGCAGTTAAAAGATTGGGATCGCTCACCAGCCAGCCTTCTTTACCTGCCCCAACATCCGATAAGTCTTCGCAGGCTATGCTGCCCAGCTCCGTCGTGTGGTAGCGTCGCGACATCGGTGGTTTGGAAAGGAGCGGAGCGGATTGGTGAATTCGATCGGAAGATGGTGAAAATTGACAGTTGGGATGTGAGGCAATCGACCGGGGAGAAGGAAGAATATTAGAAAGCGTGGCAACGGAAGAAACGTCTTTACATACCGAAACTCGTACAGTTAGTAGGCAGCTACGGATGTGAACATCAAAATACATACATTTTGTGACGAAGTCATCCTTTCATAGCAAGTGAGTCAACATTTATTGATATCAAACACTCTCTAATCTTCATCAAGTAAGTGAAATAGATGAACTAAATTCAAATATTCATCGTCGTTTGATTATTTGAATGAAGTTAAAATTGTGTTTAAATTTAGTTTGTTTATTTATTGAATCAAACTCAGACGAATTTTATCAAGTCGAAAGTGTCAAATCAGAGTAATTTAAATTTTTATATGCAAATTTCAAAATTGATGCAAATTGAACTGAGTTAAAAAGATGTACCTAATATAAAATATTGTTCATGTTCAATTTGATTAGATAGGATGAATGAGTTCTTAATGCACCTTTTTTTTTTTTTTTTTGAAGGAGTGCACTTTTATTGTTCAAATATCATTAACCACTTTCCAAGTGGTACCATGATAATTTGTCATAAAGTTCATAAAAGAAAGTAGAATTTGGACTAAAAATCATAGGATATGGGAGCAATAGAAGCATCCAATTACGATGTTTTGTGGATTTACGAAATTGCCCTTATGGCCAAGACCAATTTAGTGTGCAATTAGATCCTAAATAACCTCATAATCAAAAAATTTTAGCATATAATTAGATCATAAGTATCTAAGATTGAAGAATATATTTGTATCAAATATTCAAGAGGTAAAGCATTCACTCTCAATAAGTAAATATATAAAAATTTTTGAATTAATCTTTTTTTCTGACACTATCAATAATGTATTCAATTTGAATTTTAATATCGACTTTTACATATATAATATGCATTTATATCCATCAGTATACACGTATGAAAAATTTACTGAAACATTTTATCTCGGTAACTAGTAAGCAACTTTCTCATATTTGTACCAAGAAAAGTCGAATACATTGTTCATATTCCTCCAAAATTTTGAGAAGTCAAGCGTTTTAACCGGTAAACTAGTTAACCTTATCCAACTTGCCTCACTCACACTGGAAAATGCAGACCCAAAACCTCCCTTTTGCTAAAGACCTAAACCCTCCCCTCTTCAACTTTCAACCCCCATCATCATTTTTCAAGTTCTTAAACCCTCTTCACAGAAGCATTGTTCCAATTCACCCCTCTTCTGGAACCTCAAAACCCCTTAAAATCCATTGCCAAAACCCCACCCCACAATTTTCCCGCCAAAATGCCACCCACCAGAGGGACGTCCGGTCCTTTGCCGGACGGAGCAAAGGGAAGCCCGGAGGTACCTCCACTGGGCGCATCGAGGGTAACGCTGAAGTCCGTCGACAGGCTAAGCGAAACGCTCGCCGGAAAAGCAGGAAACTGGCAGAGAGCTTGTTTTACAGACTGAAGAACCCTAACAAGAATTACCCGGACAATTTATCCGAAGAGCAGCTTGAGATGATTGGTCTAGGATATGATAGAATGGTTAGGTTTATGGAAAAAGATGATCCAAATCTTAGGCACCCGTACGATTGGTACAAGTATGGTGAATTTGGACCTTATTCTTGGCGTGGGGTGGTTTTAGGTGAGCCAATTCATGGACGGATTACCGATGAGTGTGTAACTTTGATTGGTGAAGTTCGCAATCAAGAAGAGTGGGAGAAGATCGAGCAGTTTGAAATGGCTCGAGAATTTCAAACTAGATTAGATGCAATGGATAAAAATGTTAAGTTCAGGAATTTTTGGGTGTTTGTCAGGCATCCTAGGTGGAGGGTTTCGGAGTTGCCTTGGCAACAGTGGACTTTGGTAAGCGAGGTGGTTCTTGAAGCTGGGGATCAGAGGTTGGATAAGTGGAATTTGATGGGAAGGCTCGGAAATAAGGCAAGGTCCATGATTACCCAGTGTGCAGCGTGGATGAGGCCTGATATAATTTATGTGAAGAGGCCAGTTTATCAGTGTAGATTTGAGCCTCAAGATGACTTTTTTAAGGAATTGACACCGTTGCTTGATCCACAGACTGAGGGGGATTTTTTGTTCCAGTTGGTGAATGATGATGGGAGGGTGGAATTCTGTACTTATTTTGGTGGATTATGTAGAATAGTGAAGGCGAATCCAAAGGCGTTTGTAGATGATGTTGTGAATGCTTATGAGAAGTTGAGTGATGAGAAGAAGTCGAAGTGCTTGGAGTTTTTATTGAACAACCATCCAGTGCCTCTGTTGCATCCATATACTAAGGAGTGGAAGGTGAAATTGGAGGAAATGGAGTTGGGTTGTGACGCCCCAGATGATGAGAATGGCGATCATGGTGAGAATGATGAGGAAGGTCAGATAATGGACTGGATTGAGGATGATGGCGATGAGAATGGTGGAAGGAGTGAAGTGGAGGATGGTGAAGACGATGATGCAATTTTGGATGTAGAGGATGCTGGAGATGATGAGTTGGGAATCGAGGAGGAAGAAGAGGATTTCGGTCCTGAAGAGGATCCAAACTACTGGGATGCGGAATTTAAGAAGGCATTGAGAAGTAATGAAGCAATGGAAAAGCTTGCAAAACGAGGCTTAGAGATATCTAACAAAATCTATGAAAAGCAGATTAGAGCAATGGAAAGGAGGGGGAAAGGGACAGTTGAAGAAGATGGGGATGAATTGGCAATGAGGCGAACAAGAGCAAAGGTCAGTCCAGCAGAATGGAAGAATCTCGGTTACGGTCCTTTCAGGAAAAGGATCAAAAAGAGTAAAGTACCGCCTGGTTTGTTCTTACGAGCTGCTGTTAGACCATTCACTTACAGAAACCTAGTCAAAGAGATTGTTTTGACAAGACATGCCATCATAGAAGGAGAGATTGGTAGGAAGAAGTGATATGTAGGTATTTTGACGGGTCTGGGAGTATGAATATCGCCAAAACATCAATGGCTATTTTTGCAGCTTCAGTCTGCAGCTAGTACTTCATGCTTGTATGATTTCTTACCTCTGCAGAGCTTGACTCGAAGCCTCAATACTTTGAGCTGTCCTTGCAAAACTTAACACCAAGTATGCCTTTCTTAATCTTTACTTTGAATCACATCTGAAGAAGCCTCTGGATAGGGATGTATCAACTATTGTCCGAGTATATGGTCCGTACTGTAATCGAGCAGTGGCAATTCAAAGTTCAAACCCTCTGCTCGAGATTTCGTCTATCCTAGGTTAGTGAAGCATATAAAAAAAAATGTATCACTGTTTACCGTTTAGTTTGTCCGTTGATGTTTTTCAATTATTCCATTATGGATGATTGGATATAGTATCGATAAGACACCTTCACGCTGCATTATTATGAAACCAAAATAAGGGATCAGAAACTTTCACCTCCCCCCCGGCTTCTCTCTCTCTCTCTCTTTTTTAGAGTTTATGGACACTAATGTACGAGTGGATTTCAGTTTAGCAAGCAATCTCCTATCATGTAACTGTTGATTTGCAGGGCTTCAAATGCATTGAGTTGTTAGCACGCAAAACATTACAATAAGCTAAAAATTGCTTGCTAATCCTGCAGAAACTATGCTGTTATTCCTGCTTACTGGTGTTCCTAAAGGGATGCTCAGAACCATTGGTAGGATGAACCTTTCAGTGCTACTTATCCAAAGGAAGGCGAAACACGGCTCCAAAAGGAAGAAAATTAGATGCAACATAATCACCATAAAGGTCACAATAAACTGTTCACAATGAGGTCAATAACTACAATGTTCTCCCAGTGGACCATCTGCTCTTCACTATCTACAGAATGAGTTACTCGAATTATGTCCTTCAGTTGCATAAAGTCACAAGTACACTGTTAGATGCCAGATTTTAACTGTTGAAGTACTGCTCCGGTAGATAGAATTTTAATCCAATGGCCTGCAATATACATAAAACCAGCCCATCAATCCAATTTTCATAAACTTTACCAAATCACAAAAGAGGGTGAAGAGGAAGTGACTTTACCCAAGAGTACCACAGGTGAAGTAATGAAGACACTAGCATTAAAATAAGGATATTATGTTTGTTAAATAAAGACTGATAAAATTATGCATGTCAAACAAGGAATCAGTAATGACTAAAGACAGCTGAAAGATCATCCAGCCGCAAAACAATGTGCGATATTTCAACTATACTTTGGATACACAAGGTTGAATGACTGATCAAGCAATCAAGCAAGAAATCATAAGTAGCGCAACAGATCATCTTAATAATAAGTAGCATCCAGTTATGAGCTATCTAGCTGCTTGGAAGTTCAAAAGTCAAATACGCTCACTACCTCTGCAAATTTGATATCAGCATCACTATGATCATTTGGTCTTCCAGCAGCATCACCGACATAAAAGGAGCTATAAAAAATAAAAAATAAAATTCAACAAACCAATTGTGCAAGTTCTCGCAGCAAGTATAATTTAGACTATCAAGTCACTCAATGAAAAGCCATAAGCCAATAAATCCAGAATTGGCAGGAAAGAGTGGAAGGACAATAACTGATCCATGTCAATTAGAAGACCGGAATTGAAGTGCTTCTCCATGATATGCCACATCCCAGTTTTTGGTTTGCGATAGGCATCCTCTGGTTGACAGTTACTTAGTCCACAAGCAATAAAAACCTGCATATGGATTTGTGCAATGAAGAATTGAGTAGGTTTCCACAAGAAAAGGAATTACTCTTTAGTAGACACAGCAGACTCAAAAAGTCTATCATGGTGGTAGTCTACAATATCAACTTTTTTGTTTAGTTCTTTTTCCAGAAAACTAAACAAACAATAAACCATTACAAAAAAGAAATACTGGATGACAAACATTAGCATGAAATTTGTTGGTAAATGTCTTCACAAATCTAAGTCCAGCCATTTTTCATTAGAATACAGTCATGTTGAACACCTCATGCATCCTTCTATTACAAATGTTTGACATTCCAGGCATACAGTTGATTTTGGAATTTATTTTACTACTTGATTGTAAAAGAAGCTAAGTTTCAAGTAGAAAATAACCACATGCCTCCTCGCAAACAATGATGGTCTACCAAGAAAAAAGTAACAATCCATTTAAGTTACTCCATTGATAGATTTGACACCAAGACAAACCAACCTGAATTGGAACTTTTACAAGCTTTATGAAGCTTTCAATTCGCCCAATTTTCGAGTCCACTGCAACCTGTCTCTTCTTCTTCCAGCGCTCAATATTAGATTCATTAGTGAAAATAACCTAGTAAAAATGAAGATAATTCAATAAGAGAGGAAAACAAAATAGTCAAAGACAGAAACTATAGTCAACTTGATCAGCAGCACCATGAATTTCATAATTCACAAACTAGTAAAGAAAGATTAAAGATTAAACAAGAAAAAGAGTCACACCAGCTTGTAGCCTTCATCATATAATCTCTGCAGCTTCTCTGGTATTGAAGGATACATAAGAGACCATGCATCTGCACCTATTCTAAAAGAAAAAGTAAATGTCAAGTTCTTCCAATTACGCATCAAATAAAGATCCCCTGTAATACACAGAAAATTTATGGTTCCGAACAAGTTTGACACATATGACAAATCCAATCCAAACAACAACCAAAAGCTGCAAAACATGTTGCTAACTTTACTATAGTATATTCACTACCTCTGATATAAGAGCAATCCAGATTTCTCAGTTGTTGTTTCCATTCCAGTAGCACCACTTACTGCTCAGCCACTTGGCTAGATGTCGTATTCACTTACAGAGCATCTATGTTCCAAACTTTATTTTAATTTGAGCTTGATGTTTTAGAAGTTTAATGAAAGAAAAAGGTCTAGCTTGCAGATTAGAAAACTTAAATATGTCCATGTAGTCCTGATTGTAAGCACTAAAAATGCTAACAACCAAGTCAATAGATTTTAAACATCTTCACACTATTATTCATGAATATCACAACAATAATACCTTGTTAGAAGGCAATGGTTCCTCACGCAATATACAGCAACAAAGTTTGACTATTATACTAATCTAGACTTTTATTTCATGTGACATCTTTCGTTCAAGAAAATGCAAAAGTCAAAATATGGGAATCTAAATAGATATATTACTTGTGGATTTGATACTTTTAAAAGACAATAAATCAGAAACAAAAAGGAATTTCATTCAGAAAGGTTAGCTTCACCCAACAAAGTTTAACTATGGAATTGTTGCTATTTTAGCAGGCCAAATTCAACTTCCTAACTTTATTGCACAAGAGTTCTAATGAAATTTTTTGATGCATATAAAAGATGGGAAATATGACATACTTGTTCACTGCTGTCTTGGCAAGACAACCATCAAAATCAAATGCAGCAATCTTCGTTGAATCATGAAGACCATCAACCTAAGAATTTAATATGAGATTTATCAAATGATGTACTGCAGTAAGGAACTCCAGAACAAACAAGGACTTCCAATATAACAGAAAGTTTAATTTCACAAAGTGGAGCAACAGAGATGTACTTTAAAGTTGAATGTGTAGCACGAATAAAATCTTAATAATTATCTATGTAAAATAAGCCAGCTATAGCATGAATAAGTCTTACAGGGTTCTGTCATCTTCACAAGTGATATTCCATGATTCCTACTCACCCGTTCAAGAAATATGATAGTTTGGAATGCTTTCCACTGGGGCAGCAATGCAGCGTCCTGAATTTCAAAACGATATGAATAGGGAGGATGCATGATTAGAAAAAAGAAGACCAGTTGCTGGAACAGAGGTAATTCTACTTATTATTCCCTAAATCTAGAATAATTCAGCAGCTCCGAACCAGTTGCCTAAAATTTGAGCATACCTTGTACTTTTCCTTGATCTCAGTAGCAGAAAATGTGATCTCCAGCTTGCTGCCGTTGTCAGACTCAGATAGCTAATGGGAATTGGATGCAAGCGGTAGTTAAAAAAAGCAAAAAAATAAATGTAGGCAAATACTACTTAGAGGTACATCTTTGGTGCACAAGGAAGTAAATATATCGAGGACAAGTGGCAGAATGAATCACATGGTGTAGCACTGAAGGTCCGTGCGTGATATAAGGAGAACCAGAAAGCAGCATTTATCCATGTTATTTTAAATGTGGTGCTGAATAAGTCATGGATGTGGTGTCAGTGGTTGGAAGGTATCAAATATGCTAGTACAATAAAATGAAACCAACAATACCACTGTCACCATATCTACAACAACCACAGAATTAAAGAGCCTCCAGTTCATCTGAGGAGGTACCTTTTTCTTCTTCACTTTTTGTTTCTCCATCTCATAACTCTCATCTTCATCATCTCGTCTGAGAACCTATTGAAAGTGGAGGGCATTAAGGCCTTTAAGATTATTAACATATGGCAAGAGATTAACATTAGAAATCTTACCTTGAATTCCTTGGTTTCAGTAATAGAATCTTTTTCTCCATCCAAAACCTGAAATGTCAAACAGCTATTATGAGTTATATAGAGAGCTCATACTGAGGACCACATGTTAAATACAATTGAATACCTGCACCGATAAGCTTAAATAGTTTCTAAATACAAGTTTATAACATGCAAGTTGCTTCATTATCACAGTAGCATATTGCCTTACAGTTTTATAGCATATAGTTGCATAAGCCATGAATTGGTAACATTGCTAGAAACTAAATGTTTGAATTTCAGGAGTACTTCACAATGTCACAGGGCAGTTTCACTGTCCAAAGCAAGAACTCAAAAGACCCGTGAATAATGTAATGGACAATACCAAAAAACCATGAAGGATCCACAAAACAAATGCTTGACTAAGAAGAGTCCTGACAGGCTCATGAAGCATTATCTCAAGTTGCAGAATATTCTAACTAGATGTGAGAGAAGTCATTGTCCACCACAAGTCGTAACGAAGACGGACTCCACTTAAGGCATTAGTAGAGGAGATCACGCATAATCCTCTCCATCTTATGCTGAATTTCGCATTGCATATTGAACAGATGACCATAGCATCAAGGTGCAAAGAGGAGCTTATAAGAGTAAAAGACTATCTGTGGTGCAACATTTCACAAATAATATACCTTGTCTAGAGCCTGAACACTTTCCTTCATCAATTTCTTTAGTTCTTCTTGATCACTGCTCTGCATAGCCACAACCACAAAAATAACCAAATAAAATGAAGTCGACCCCACAGATTCTCTCAACTTCAAATCCAGCAGCCAAAAAAAAAAAGCCATCTTTTTTAAAAGAAAATTTCT
The DNA here is from genome assembly GCF_003713205.1 of Coffea eugenioides. Taxonomy (NCBI): domain Eukaryota; kingdom Viridiplantae; phylum Streptophyta; class Magnoliopsida; order Gentianales; family Rubiaceae; genus Coffea; species Coffea eugenioides. The sequence continues at coordinate 47,617,491 of NC_040039.1, read as the reverse complement.
AATTTCACGGTAACAAGATTCTACCAATACTCGGTTTTCTAATATTCAAAAGTTTAACTGTTAGTTTCAAACAGTAATTTCCACTTCCCAGTATAGCCTACTATTTTGCTACTAAACTAAAATCTTCTTAAATAAAAAAAAATAATGGAGAAATCCTTCGGAAGAAATTAAAATGCTGTACTACCTTGAGCGATGAAAATCCTTTGATGGACTCCGGCGATGCACCGGAATGGGAACTCAAAGGCAGACAATGCAAATGATGCCATTTGGTCATGTCGAAGCCTCGAGCGTCTCTGGTAACTAAACCAAGCCTTAAGGCACTTGCGGAGATTGTTTTCGAGCATTTCTTGCACGACGACCGTCCGGACTTGGCGTACTCCGCTATCATCTTCGCCGACGAAGAAGACGCCATTTTTGAGGAAAATAATGGGGAAATTGTTGTGGAGCTAGGGCTTTTAGTAACTGTGAGGAAGTGAAAGAAATTGAGGACGACGGGCACCAATATATTGGCGGACTGGGACGGCACGCCCGAAACTATTTTCCCGGAAAAATGCTTAGGAAACCGGGAAAGACCAATGATGCTTTCGGTAAACCGGCTGGTCTGTGGCCGAACAGTCCCTGTTCATTTTGGTCTTATAAGCAAGTAATTTTTCTTTAAACGATCCCATTTGGTTTCTTAATTAATTAATTAGTAATTTTAGTCTTATTATTAGTGTTACTTTTTGAGTATGTAAATTTCGAATAATGCATATTGATATGAAATTATGAAGAGTTTATTTGTGAAATGAATCACAGAAGCTCGACAGTTTTTTTTTTTTTTTTTTTGGGATCTTCATTGTTTAATTTACTTTTAATTGCAATTATCCATTTCTAGTGTGAATATATTATGTACTAGAATTTTTCATGTGACATATGAACATTTTTCAGGATTTACTATATATTGTCATTTCAAAGTTCAAATACTAAGACAAAATCTCATAATTTACCAAAATGTTCTCGTAAGTATCACAAATACAATTTTCAACATATTTTTTTATCTCACATACATTATATCATAAAAAATATTATAGTAATTATTTCAAATAATCTCTTATTCAAATAAAAAGTGCTACAGTAATTTTTTTATTTTAATTGTATCTCGCAAGGTCAAAAGATTGGTGAATTGTGTGTTCAGTAGCACTTTAACATTAGTTTTTTTTTCTTTTTAAAATCCTACTCAGGCTTTAAGGTCAATCCAAGCATCAATCAAGCAAATATTGGTTTTTTTTTAAAAAAAAAGAAAGTATCAATCAAGCAAAAAAATTGAACGATAAAGATTAAAACAAAAATGACATGGATCGAAAGAACTAAACAATTGAATAAGGAATAAAACCAGAAAAACGTGAATTGCTAAACTCCCTAAACTCTATGGCCTATGCCATGTCTGTTAGAGAGTGGTGCTTCGGCTTCCTGTAACCGCCGTTCCACCGAACATCGCTTCACTTCCGCCCATTTGGAAATCGATTAAAATCCTAGTTTTTTCATCAACGATTCCAATTTTCAGTCCTTCATGTTCTGCAAGCAATGGATCCAGACTATGAAAGAAGATTGATAGACGAGGTGATTTACCTCCACTCGTTATGGCACCAGGGGCCGCCTACTAGACCAACCCAACAGCCCACACCATCTGGCCTTCTCCATCACCCCTACAATCCCATACAATTCAAGAGGCAAGAAAGAATTAAACCCGCAAGCAGAAAAGGCAGACAGAACTCCGATAGAAAACAATTGCAAGAATCCCAGAACCCAACTCTATTGCCTTCTCCAGCTTCCGGAAAAGAATGGCCTTGCAATCCCACTTCTAATTCACCTCCGGCCACCACCTCCGGCTGGGGAACAAGCTGGCCGCAGTCGAGTCCGCAGACCCTTCTACCCTCCTCTGCAGAAAAAGCCAAACTTGCAGCCAGTCAGGCTCAATTTAAGGCTTTGCAGATAACTGAAGAATTTTTTAAGTCTGGCGATGATGATGATAAGGAGGATAGTGAGGATGATGATGATGATGATTCGCCGGAGGAGGAAGAGTATAGGTTTTTCTTTAAAGTATTTACAGAGGATAGGGAGTTGAGGGAGTATTACGAGAAGAATTATTATAATGGGGAATTTAATTGCTTAGTTTGCGGTGGTTTGGGGAAAAAGTTAGCCGGAAAGAAGTTTAAGGATTGTGTTGCTCTTGTTCAGCATTCGATTTCAATAGCCAAGACGAAGAAGAGGAGAGCTCATAGGGCTTATGGGCAGGTAATTTGCAAGGTTCTTGGATGGGACCTTGCTAGGCTTCCCACCATTGTCTCAGCATTGAGCGAAAAGCGTGAACTATGTTTGCAGAATTCACGCCAGGGTGACGTTGAGGGCCAGGACAAATGCAAAGCGCAGGTACTTTATGTTTCGTTGTCATGCATAATGATGCCCTGTTGGATATTAGTTGAACTCTGTAACCTTGTGAACATGTTTCAGGAAAAAGTTTGTAAAGGAACTGAGGGTAGTTCTGTTGTCCATGAAAATCAGGACAGTCAAATGGATGCTAGTAACTCAGGGCAGGTTGAGTGCGAGACGTGTACTTTATGCTGTGTTGTCATGGAATTTGCATGTGAAAGAGTCCTGGTGGACATCAGCTTATTGATACATTTCTTTGGAATGGTTAACAGGCAAATGTTGGCAAAGGAACTAATGATGTTTCAGTTTCTCTGGAAACTAAGGAAGCCCTTGTGAATGTTAGCAAAGGTGGAGAATATCCGCCAAAGGAGTGTGTTTGCACTGAAATTTTGCCAAATAATGGTGGTGAATCAGCAGATGCTAAGGTTTGTTAAACATTGTTGGTTTCTTAGCAATGTCGATGCTGTCCAGACAACAGATGAACTTTTTATTGAATTAAGGTGTTGTATGCCGCAGATTTCTTCCTCTGGAGCTGAGGCATCTGATAGTCCTGAAGTTTTCTGCCAGACAATTCCAGAGACTCTAGAAACTACAGAAGCTGGACTGGTCAATGATGGATGAGTTCTCTACTGCATGCTGGCATCCACTGTTTTGTCCAAGGTCGGTCTGGCTCTTTTAAGTTTGTTAAATATTTGCATTGTGAACTATTTTGCAGATGAAGAATGTACTGGGGACAATTTTTCAGTAATTGATAATGGATAGGTTAAAGTTAGGCTTCCTTAGATCTCAAACCAGATTAACTAATAATCATGTTCTGCAGAATTCTGACCATTGTTGTAGTGGATAGCCTGTAAGTTGGCTAATTTATGTTTCACTCTGAAGCATGTAGCATTTAGTATGGATTATCTGGTTCCAGGTTGACCTTGTGAATGTTGATGCGTCTCCATGTTTGTGTTTCATGTTGCACATGAATGGAACTTCTCGATGTTTTCTTTGCCAAATAAAGTTTTTATTTTCAAAAGAAGCAGAAAAGATAATGCAATCAGACAAGGATATGGTCATCCTTTATACAAAAATTATCCTTTTAAATTGCTAGCCCACTTTTACGTAGCTACTTAGAAAAGCATAAATCAGGATATAGAGAGAGAGAGTGCATCATTCCTAGAGACTAATGAAGCTACTTTTTTAGATGTCTAGAAGTTTTAGCAGTACTTTAGCTGGAGCACCAACAAGCCAGAGAAATTGTCCCTTGCTGGACAATTTATTCAGGTTGAAAGTTGCAATACATGCCACCTATCTATTCAAGCCACCATCAGTTTCTTTGGCCATCAAAAGAAAGTTTGTCAATTCCAGTTTGTAATACAGCTGACATGCTAATTTCTGGAGTTTTTTGAAGATTCAGTTCATCTACTTGCTTGCTTGCAATTCATCTTGGTTTCTGTTATTTAATAGAGTGCATGTGGTCAATTATAAGATCATAAGATGCTCTGTAGTGACATGAAACTACATTTTCCCCAATTTTTAACTTCCCAAATTTCTAGTGCAGAGCTCTTATTGATTACCTGTTCCTCTTCATCTCCCCTGTTTTTCATTGTAATCCGAAATGGGAATGGTTTAAAAATATTTATCGGACAACTATCTCCTTCCCCTCCTAGATTTTGACCTTGGCTTTTCTTCGTTTGATTGGTACTGTCTTAATTAAGTTAGCAAAGGAAACCCTCGAGTTCATAATCATGACAGTAAAATGGAGAGTGCAGCAGGCTATTGAACTGCCAATATACAGTTCAGTATGCATTTCCTTCAAAAAGGATTCAACTGCTTCTTTCACCATCAGGTGTGAGACTCGTATGCATTTCCTCAGCAATCAATCAAAAGGTGCGTCAAAATTTTCAACCGGGGTACTACAACAAAGCCCAGGAATTTGTATTTTCATCAAACACGAATCCAGAAAAAATTGATGACATTTTGAGGTTTAATTTTGATGGTCTTGGATGACATTTTGAGGTTTAATTTTCATGTCAAGTGCAACATCAGTTATAATCAAGAGAATCGAACAGTCACAAAGTGGAATATTGCTTAGATATATACTTATTGTACGTATACCCTAGAAATAGACATGTACTCTCCCCTCCTTTCCTTTCCTTTCCTTTCGTAATCCAAACAAGGCGGATGGATTCAGATTTTCTTTACTCTCCTCTCCTTTATTTTCCACTAGAGTTCTTTCCTTTTCTTTCCACCTCGTTCCTTTCCTTTCTTGTCCTTCAATCCAAACGGTGCCTTAGTTCAAAATTTATACTCTCTTTGTCCTATTGTTATTGTCATATTTTCACTTTATTGATGTTCCAAAATAACAATCGCAATTTCAAATTTAAGACATGCTTTTCAATCTTACCATTTGGAAAAGTAACTTTTTAAAATACTAATACACATCTATCAAGAGATTATTTTAATTCAGAGGATAAATATCTAAATTCACCAGTGTCATTTCATTTAGATATAATGATTACTATGTCTCCATAAAAAAGTTGAATTTCTAAAAAATGACCATAACATTGGGACAGAGGGAGTAATAAACTTGTTAAAGTCATTTTTTAAAAAAATTTTTTGATATATAAAAATTACTCTAAAAGCACCAATTTTGATTTTATACCGAAAATACTTTAGTGGCAAAAGTTCTACTATTAAATTCAAAGAATGATGCTCACCAAACATGTTAGCATTGCTTTTGTCTCCAAAAATGTTTTTGAAAAGTAAGGTTCCGTTTGGCAAGTGAGTTTTTTGGATGTTTGTCTAAAATTTTACTGTAACTTAATGTATAAGTTTTTTAAAAAAATTTTAAATTGTGTTTTTTTTAATATTTTGAAGTGTATAGTAGGTTACTGTAACTAAAATTTTTAAAAAACTTGTAGCAGACTTTGACAAAAAAACTTATCTGCCAAACAAGGCCTAAATTATCTGTAAAAGCACCGCAATTTCAAAGTAGTCTTTAAAATTTTTTAGCTCAGCAAACACGTTAGCATTGCTTTTGTCTCCAAAAGTGTTTTTGAAAAGTAAACTATCTGTAAAAGCACCATCGCAATTCCAAAAAGTCTTTAAAATTTTAGCTCATAGGTAAAGATTATATGAGGGGCCTGTTTGGAACCTGAGTTTTTTGGGAGTTTGTCTAAAATTTTACTGTAGTACACTGTAGAAGTTTTTGAAAAAATTGTAGAAGTTTTTGTAAAGTGAAAAATTTTTTTGTAGAAGTTTTTTTAAGGTGAAACTTTTTTTCCTTTTTTTTTCTTTCTCTTTCTTTTTCTTTTTCTTTCTTTCCTTTTTCTTTTCTTTTTTCTCTTCTTCTTCTTCTTCCTTCTCCCTCCCCCTTCCCTCCCCCGTTACCTCTGCCTTCCCAGTCCCAGCAGCCATGGCCCTTCCATTTTTTTTCTTTTCTTTCTTTTTCTCTCTCTTTTTTTCTTTTTCTTTCTTTCCTTTTTCTTTTCTCTCCTCTCCTCTTCTTCTTCTTCTTCCTTCCTTCCCCCTCCCTCTTCCCTCGCGGTACCAGACGACCAGCAGCCCCTCTCCCCAATTTTTTTTTTCATTTTTTCTTCCCCTCTTCTCCTTCTCTGCTCCCCTATCCCCCTCTACTCCCCTTCACCATCCCCCTCTCCCTCCCGAAGCAGAGAACCAGCAGCCATGGCAGAATACAATTTTTTTTTTTGCTTTTTCTCTCCCCCTCTCCTCCATCTCCCCCCCCCCTCTCCTCCCCTCCCCTTCCCCCCTCCCCTTTTGCCCAATTCGATCGTTCGACCAGATCGCATAGCATGCGACCAGAGAGGAAGCGGAAGCCTTTTGCCCAATTCGGTCTTTCCTGGTAGCGTGCGACCAGAGAGGAAGCGGGAGGGTGGCCAGGGAGGGGAGGGGAGGGAAAGAGAGGGGGAGGGGGAGAGGGAGAGGGAGAAGGAAAAAAAAGGGGTAGGCCGGCGCCGGAAACAGCGGTGGAGGTGGTGGTGGCCGGCGGCGGAGGTGTGGTGAATAGGGGTGGGGGAGAAAGAAGAAGAAAATGGAAAGTTTTTTGTGTATTAGATATTTTAAAGTGTGTAGGTTAAAAAATTTGATAAGTTTTTTTGGGTTCCTGTAGCTAAAGTTGTTAAAAAACTAGTAGCTAAAAAACTTGGCCAAAAAACTTGGTTCCAAACAGGCCCGAGATTCGGCGTTACCCAAATATCCACGTAAGCAGACAATCCCTAATTTGGACGCGAACTATTCCATTCCTGCTGATAGGTACCCAAATATGAAATATCTCCTCAACCAAACGCTCCAATATCTATATATAAACCAATAAGAAGAGGACAGTCACCCTCACCCCTCTCGCACAGTCATTGACGCTCAGAAACACGCACTAAACAATCGCATAATCCTCGAAGAAGTCTCCGACATAAAATTTTGACAGCGAAGATGGCCGGAATCACACAAGACTGGGAGCCGGTGGTTATCCGCAAGAAGGCCCCTACCGCCGCCGCACGCAAGGATGAGAAAGCCGTCAACGCCGCCCGTCGATCCGGCGCCGAGGTCGAAACCATCAAGAAAGGTATTATCCAATACGCTAGTGTCTTTTATTCTGCCTATTCTTCTTTTTTGATTTGTATTTTCTGCATGCGGATATGGTTTGGCATCTCATCTAGGGTTTTGATTTTTTTTTTATTCTACAAATTGTTTTTCCATTTTTCCTGTCTGTCTAACTTTGAGCTTCGATTACTGGTGAATCGGGAATTTGTATGAGTATTAGTTTGTTGTTAAGATGGATGTTTGATTTCTATACATTGATTTATCGATGTTTAATCCATATTTTTGTGTTAATTCCATTTATTGTTCTATTAGGGTTTATTCATGTAAGTGTTTATGCTTTTATCTTGTGTGGAATTTTGTTTCTGAAATGGTAATCAACATTCAGTTGATATCTGATTCCTGATTGTATTATGTAGTTCACGGATGTGTATGGTTGAGCATTCGTGGACGTTGTGTTTTGTGGTGATGTGGCTTAGGACTTCTGAAATATGTAATAATTAAATGTGTTGATGAAGTAACTTCTTTAGTGAATGGTGGGGCTCTTCTAGATGTTAAAGCCAGATAATGCGGATTAGGAGTTTTGATAGTAAATGTATGTGTTACTGGGATACTCTCTAACTTTTCGTAATTTTGGTGCTTATTTATCAGATAATGAAGCTTTGGCAGTTGTTAAATTTTTTATTTGTGTAGCAAATTTGTTATACATGCACTCAATTGCTTTATTTTGTATTGCAGCTAGTGCAGGAACAAACAAGGCTGCCTCTAGCAGCACATCTTTGAATACAAGGAAACTGGATGAAGACACTGAAAATTTGGCTCGTGAGTAGGATCTTATCTCACTTTTTTAAGCACCCTACAGATTTTTTTATATGCTTCAGAGCTGAACATACTGCTGGGAACTACTAGATTTTAATTTTCTCTTCATTTTACTGTATGAAGGTGTTATTAGTTTTGCATAAGATATAGGAACCTACATTAGGATGTGCATGAGATCCTGTGAAGTAAAATTGCTGGGCTTGGTGTTAAAGGGACTTTGGGAGATTATTGTTTTCATTTCTCTTCTCCTTTCTTATCTGTTTTTTTTTTCCCCTTTTGGGGGAAATTTGTTACAGCATTGAGGCACAATGTAGGTAGTCCTGCACAAGCTTTTGTTTTGTAGAAATTGATGTATGCTGATATGCTGATACTATGTTTCGGAAAGCCATTTGTCATCTTGATGTGATCTTATGATTTCATTTTTTTTTTCAGATCAGAAGGTACCAACTGAATTGAAGAAAGCAATCATGCAAGCTCGACAGGAGAAGAAACTTAATCAAGCTCAACTTGCACAGGTATCTCTTTTGTTTACACAGATTGACTTAAGATTATCACACCACTTAGATAGATGGCAACCAGATGTAAACATTTATTACCCTGAGTCAATTATGTGATGTGGAGATAAATGAGGAGCAATCATTTTAATCTATTGTTTCCTGTCTACAGCTGATAAATGAGAAGCCACAAGTCATCCAGGAGTACGAATCAGGGAAGGCAATTCCAAATCAGCAGATTATCTCTAAACTGGAGAGGGCTCTGGGTGTGAAACTTCGAGGAAAGAAATAAAACAATGGGAATGGAAGAAGCCAGTGTTCTGCAATGTGATTGTCGTTTGAGGCCTAAGAATAGTGGTGTAAATGAAACCTCCCCACCCCTTTCCGTTCTTACTTTGGCAGCCCTTTTAACTACTGTTGTGACTTGTGTCTCTTGAAACTATGGCTAATGGATGTGGCTCTTCCTTGTCAAATGTGAATCTTTGTCTTGTATTTGCTATATTTGCCTATTTTTCACAGTTATGATGCTTTGCATGAGTATTGGTCACGGATATGATTCTACTAGCATTTTTACCTGTGCTATGCACGGGCTTATATGTTAAATGCAGAGGTCAAAACTGTGTTACAACCAATTAGCTATGATAAACTGATAAAGGTTTTACCAAGTATTTAGTATTTTGAATGCTGGCCAAAAAGTTTTCTTCATTTTAGGGGTTTCTATTGGGAGTTGCACCGTGTTTGGTTTCCTGGTGGAATATGTTAAAAAGTATTGGAAACACGAACCATGCAAGAGTGAAATTAATAGAAATGTAAAGTAACTATTTGTATGACAAGTTGGTTGAAGAGAACCTTTTTACCTCAAGAGAAATGAAGTAGTACTTACTATATAAAACTGAATGTCATTACATGTTTCTTTTTCAAATACATGCGTGATTTGTAAATATAGATGATTGAATGAAAAATAAACATGAAGAATGTTGACAGACGAAATTGTAGGGGCCTTAACAAAAGGTTGAAGTTGCTACTAAATGATAGCATTTCACACTTTAAAAAAGATTGGTATAGGTAAAATCCATAACAGAATCTTCATGCCCGACGAAAAGAATTTTTCTAGGTGTGTATAGTCGAGCAATACAGTAGTCACAATTTAGATCTCCTCAACTTTAATTTGGAAATAAATGTAGCTTTACTAATATATATGAAAATGAAATCAATAAAAGAAAAAAGGTCAATTTCATACAGTTTTAGGAAACTTGGGACTACTAAGAAGAGTTTACAATTCGAGGACGAGAACACTTTTCTTAGCCACAAACAATTGAAAAAGTCGCGAATAATTGTGTACCTACTTGAGTTGGAGTATTATTCAAGCAATAATGGAAGGGTAAGATGAAAATCATTCTTCTCCGCTCCGCTCCATGCAGTCATTTTATTTGCACATATAACATTGTAATCATCCAACATCTCATCCAACAAAATGAATCAAGAAACAAGTGCAATAATTAAGAAACCAAAAAACTGAAAATCTTCCAATTTCGAGCTCAGGCAATCCCTCCGCTTGAGCCTCTGTATACGTGTGTGAGTGGGCGTGCATGTGCAAGGTGTGTGCGTATGCGTAGAATAAAATATGCTCCAAATTCGCTTGGGTGATGTACTCTTTAAGATTTTATTTAAAAATTTACTATAATTTATTGTAAAATTTTTATAAAATTTATTTATGTATTTAAAGTGTGTGAGAAATATTTATAAAACTCCATCACCCATCACGCGTCACCCACCTTAGTCACCATAGTCACAAGCAACCACAACCATGTCAACCACTTTAGTCACCATAGTCACAAACAACCGCCACCATCCCCCTGCCCCCACACGTCACCCCTTCCGCTTTCTCTTCCCCATACCACCATCTGCCACCTTCCCCCACTCCTTCCACACCACCGTCCTCCTTTTCCCCTTCCTGTCTTCTTCCTCCCCCCCTCCTCCACCTTTCCCCTCCACCGTTTCCCCCACCCCCTATAAAACCTATTTCCCACCTCATGCGGTTGGGCGACATTTTTAGTCCAAATATACAAGTAGGCGAGCCTAAGGATGAAGGCAAGCGGGTCTATAGCATCCCGACAAAGCCATTCTACAATTTGCATATAAGAAACATTAAAGCTTTGAAATTTCAAATAGTTATTAAGATCAGTACATGATGATCATCAGATACTAAAAATTCCACCTTTGACTAACTTATCTATACAAAATATTATGACGTGCATTGACTTGGGAAAGGCAAATCAGAATTATCTGAAGATACTTTAAAGACGAAGCATATCAAAAGAGCCTCCTCATAAACGGCAACGGTAATTAGTCTCGTGGATATGGCGGCCGCCATTCTTACTCGCAGGCCAGTTTAGTGCCAAAACTGGTAAGGCAAATGGCAAATGCCTGGAAGGCTGACAAAGGCTGCCTATAGTCCATGGTGAAAATATCATCTCCCACCTTGCCAAACTGGAGAAGAACTGTCTCCTCGTCCCCTTTTCCATCTGGCTGGCTTTGATCCACTGTTGCAACGAGTTGAAAATTCTTAACTGATGCAACTGTTACCCTACCATGAAAATTCAAACACCAACATTGCAAGTGCTCGTGCCATCTGGGAGCTTTGTTTCTCAAAACAGTATAGCTCGAAATAGCAGACAAAGAACTCTCTGTTTTTGAATCACCATTTACTTTGTCGACAGAAATGTCCTCTGACCAAGGGCACTTCAGTGCACATACCATCCTTCTTGGACCTCTTGATTTCAGGAGGTTGAACTTATATGATACTTCTCCAATTTCAAAATTACCCGCTGGTACTTGGGGGCTTATCTGCTTGCTGGCAAAACGACGGCCAGCCCTGCTGCTTGATGGTTTAGCTCCATTGTGTGGAGGTTGGCTATCATAAATGGTAAAATTGGTGCCTAGGAAATCTGACCTGCACATAGAATCTTGGTGAATATTTTGCTCTGATCAAAGAAAGACCCTCTCAGCCTCACCGGTCAGTTTTAGATATAAATAATTTCCTTGATGCACACAGTCTCTGACTTCATTCTCATCTATGATACCCGAAAATTGGATTAGAGCATCATAAAAAAGGATATGAAAGGGAAAAATAGATCTGGCCCTAGGAATATCTGACATGCAAACAAACAAGAATTACCCAGTATAGAGTAAGAAATACAAATGCAAGACCTACAGACTTCACCAAAAAGGAAACAAATGTCTCAACTTCACCCAAAAGTTTTTGAAGATCGAACAAAAAAGCTAACCTCAGTTTTCCAACATAGGCATTACTTCCTTGAGAAAAATCATCAGGATCAAGAGATATTATGTACTCAGAGTGGGTACCCTTTCCATATCGTCTTGCTGCTAAGAGAAACTTTCCCTCATCCATGAATGCTGCCAAATAGCAAATTAATATAAAGATCAGATGATAATATGACTTTGGAAACCCGCAAAAAGAAATCTGGTCAACTTAATGCTCAAAAAACTCACAAAACTTGGGAACTACTAACACAAATTAAACGACAAACAACCTCTAAATCCGTTTGGATTAGCTGTTTTTGGGAGTGTTTTTGAAAAATTTTACAGTACCAGTGTATATCAAAAACTTTTACTATAAATATTTTTTGAAATATTTGATATATTGTACGAATGAAATGTTTTTTGAGTCATTTTTATTTGTGTATTACTGTAGCATCGTATTTGAAAACCTTGTTTTTGAAAAAACAGTAAATACCCATTCTTAACTACTTGTAACCTTTTGGTTAAAAGCAAGTTAAGGCCATTTAACAAATCTTCTGTATAATCACAGTTCTCTTAACCTTAGACATAAACCACTTTACTCAGCAGCTTTGCCAGTACTATTTCTGCAAAAACTCAAAATTTTGAAAAGAAAGCATGAACCAGTAGTCTGATGAAGAACTGAAATGCAAATAATTCCTATTTACAAGAAGAAAGTAAGGTAATCTCGAACGCAATCATGGTAAAGTTCTACCAGTTATTTGGTACAGCAGCACCATTAAGGAATGTGTACTAGACATGAAACCTGATAAAGGTAAATCAAAGTGAAGAACTGTAAGCTCTAATATGATGCAGCTCCAGTAAACAACAGAAGCAAATTGTTGACAATCAGGATAAAGTCATTTCCTAATGAAAATCACAAAGCAAAAGTCCATTCCATTAAACAAATGTTGCCACAGAATCAAAATCTAAACTTTTCAATCAAAATCAAGTCCTCCCAAATCAAACCTCCTTCATCCAGCAAAACAGGCAGGTGATAAAAAATGCCAAGTTGACTTGTCTAATAACAAAGGTATGTTCCACTGCAATAGAGTTAATTCTGCATTACAGAATATAACCTCAAAATTCAAGCTTTTACTAGTCAAACAAGTTTGACAACAACCTTGCTATAAAAGAGTCAATCAAGAACAAGCAAGAGCATCAGAAAATATTTTGCATAATTGTACACGCATCGCTTACATGGTGAAAGAGCAAGGTAAAGGCGAAATGTCCCATTCTTCTTGTCGCGTTTTATAAGACATTGAAGTGGAGCATCACGCGGCCCCGGCTGCACAAGAAATAACACTACATAGAATTGGTAACCAAGAAAAAAAAACACTCTTTTTTAGAAACATTGACTCCAACCGACAGTAATGAATGGAGAGCATTCTAGCTCCCAAGTCTCCATCAAAAACCAACATCATGAGAAAGGCTTGAGACATCAAAAGCTGAGAACGCAGAGCCATAGATGTTCAGAAAAGCTTAATCGAGCCAAATACTATTTCGTTCAAGCTTGAATGAATTTTTTAACAAGCTTAAATTTGAGATCATGCTTGGCTTGATCACCATACATGCCAAACTCACACTATATTTTATCGATTTGAATCCAATTGAGCTCAAGCAACTTAGTTGATCTATCTTTAATTATCAAGTTTTATTATTGGGCCAATCTTGAAGTTGACGGACACTAAACCTTCTTCTAGATTGGTTTAACAAAAGAAGTTCGTACAAGCTCAATTTCAGCTCATATTTAGCACCTACTCCCTAAACAAAAGAGGGCAGCACAAGAAAGTAATAACTCGGCTCGAACCATTAACCCGCATATTCTTTTTGAGTTGCAAATAATATACTAAAAGATGCAAATTTTGGCTCTGACGAACGAAATTCCCAAAAAACCAGAACTAGTTCCAATAAATTCTACACTAAGAACCTTAAAAACTCATCTAAAAGGCAAGGAAATTGCAACATTAAAAGATAAAAAAAAAAATTCCAACAAAATCATATCAAGAGACAAATTGAAAACCAACACCTACACAATCCCAATAAATGCGCAATTAAAACCAGAGTTTGGACCTTTTTGAGGCAGGAAGGAAAGGTAATTTTGGCAGCGCCGTCAGGCTGACGAGAGGATGACGCCACAACATCTTTTGTAATCTCTCTCCAGCCCTTACAAACGCATCCACAAGCGACGACGTTTTGGCGGCGCGGCCACACATCTTCACTAGCCTCCACCCGCTGTATAATCTCACCTAACAGCTCCGGCAGCATACTCGACCACCGAGACGGCGTCGGAGCCATCTCTCCGGTACCCCAAACGGCAGCGCTTTGAAGATCCTCCCCTTCACCATCTCCACTTCTCATAACATTGTTACTATTATTGACGTCATAAATACGATCGCGATTTACACTATCAAAATTCTTCAGCTCTTTCACTGATTTAGAAGAAAGCGAGAAGGATCGATTCGAAATGCGTCGGGACAGAAAATTCCTTCGCAGTGACATCTCTCCTCTTCTTCTCTTTTACTATTGATGGATTCGTCGAATCGAAAAAGGAGAAAAAGCGCGTGTTTTATTTATTTGTGAAATAAAAAAAAAGGGGGAAATTGGTCGGGAAGTTAGTCTAGAGTGACGGTGATGGTGATTCTGTTCGAGTGTGACGCCCGAGTAACCAGACAATTATTAGCCTATTGGACACGAATTTCATTGGACGGCGATTTGGGTGAGTGGAATTCGATGTGAGGTTAGAATGAGGATTGTTTGTTTATTTATTGCGGGGACAAAGAAAAAGCGTGCTGTTCTACTTTGACTGAGTATTTTAAATACTAAGTAAGTTGAGTCCAAATCCAAAATTGCAGTAAGTTATTTAACCAATGGTACTGGCAGTTGTATTTAATTCGATGTTTCTTTGCGGAAAAGGCAACTCGAGAATTTATTCAGTTTACTTGATTAAAAAGTCTTTTTTTAAAAAAAAAATATATTCTCTTGTATTTATTCTTTTTTTTTTTGCAATAATGAATTATTAATTAGTCTTGTCTTGTGTTATCTTCTTTTACTTTCATTTTTTTTTTTTTTGGCTTTTATAGGTGGGATGAAGTGAAAAGATTCAGTTTAAATGGATTAAAAAATGTACCAACTACTTGATATTTGAATCGACGTCGATTCGGCATGGTAAAAATTTATTCAAAATTGGTTCACTGAGTAGTCAAGTTAAATTTAAAGAGTTTAAATTCAATAAAAAATTTGTTCAAATTCGATTCGACAACTACAAAATTCGTTAAAATAATTGAACAAATTTAAATACTAAAGTGCTAAATTTGATTAGATTCGTTTGCACTCGTTAGTTTAAGTGATGATTTGTCATCCAATAAAATTAGCCTGGTGCGGATGCGAGAAGAAAGTTAAATGAACAATGGCATGTGTACACTATAAAGGGAAACAAAAATAGGTAAAAGAGCCAAGGGAAATAATTTCTGAATTTAAGTAGTTGGAACTTGGAAGTTGAAATAATCGGCTGAAAATTGAAGAAGTTGACCGTCATGTGTATACTGAATACCGAGAGCGAATACTTTTCAAACTACAAAGTCGTATACAGAAAACTGGCGGTTCTGAGATTTGCGTATAGAAACTAGAAAGTCAAAGACTCAAAATATCTCAAGGTACAAGTCTAGTCCAACTGATTCATTGTTCAAAGCTGCATATGAACAAATTTCTGTATTCTCTCCTCTTTTCTGGAAGTAAAATCCAGCCATAAACTTGCTCAATTTAACCCCGTTTCTTCAACCTCCGGGCCAAAAAAAAAAAAGAAGAAAATATGGGAAACGAGATAGCTACAAAATCCAAAAGCAACGAACATAGAAAAAGAGTTTTGTTAATTTATAGGTTGTGATTTTTTAGAGAAAAATGCTGCTTTCTCTGTCCCATTGAAAATATTATACTTTTCTTTTTTTACTGTCCCAAAATATGTGTCATATTTGACATTTCTAATTACTTTATACTTTGAAATTCCCCTTATACCCTTCATTAATGATGCATAAAGACAAATGTGATAAAATTACTTTCTACTTTTTTACTTTGATTACTACATGATTAAGGGTAAAAATGAAATAAAAGAAATTTTTTTTTGATAAAGTATACTATGCATAAAAAATACACATCCCCAAACACAACTAAGGGGCTGCTTGTTTCACAGATTGGAATCGGAAATGGAAATGGAATCATGGACTCTGGTTTTGGAATTAAACTTTTCATTCCAATATCTAGCTTGGTTCACACATTGGAATTAGCATCATTCCAATTCTTGATGCTTGGTTTGATGAGTGTTTCGGAATTAAATGCAATTAAATTCCAAATTTTCCCATGATATAACAATTCTTATAAAATAAAAGAATTACACATACGACAAATTAACATCTCCATAATTGTAACTACAATAGTTATTAACTTTTTGATAAAACATAAGAAAATCATAAATTTTAAAAAAATTAATACCAGAAAATAAATGTAGTGGCTGCATTAACAAGGAGTAAATTCCCAAAAAGAGGGAGTTTTTAAACTAACTTCCCAAAGGATGGCGATTTTTGAGTCTCTTCCCAAAGGGTGAAAAATGCATCCAAGGAATGTGTTCTTCCAAATAAAAACGCAATTTTCAAATACGTTATTTTAATTTTCATAAATTTGTTTAAATATGAAAAATTGGTTAAATAGCACATAACATACCAGCTCTTTATGGAAAACTGGTAGGTTTTGTAGTATGTTTTGTACCAATTCTTTATGGGAAACATACCAACTCTTTATTGGAAAAATTGGTTAAATAGCGGCCAAAGGAAAACTAGTATGTTTTATATTTATAAATTAAATATGTGAAAGTCAAAAAAAGAAAAAGAAATAGCGCATAAGATACCAGCTCTTTATGGAAAACTGGCAGGTTTTGTAGTATGTTTTGTGTCAACTCTTTATGGGAAACACACCATCTCTTTATAGGAAAAACTGGTTAAATAGCGCCCAAAAGAATACTAGTGTGTTTTGTATTTAATATAAATTAAATATGTGAAAGTTAAAAAAAAAAAAAAAATAACTCATAAGATACCAGCTCTTTATGGAAAACTCGCAGGTTTTGTATTTAATGCCCATAACTATGAAACTGAAAGGTATTTAGGCAAACAATTTTACAAATAGGTACAAGGCAATCAGAAGCCCACCCAAACTATACTAGTATTCACGGATCAAATAACCAAAATATCAAGAATCGATTGACCCTTTGTTTCTGAGCTTCCATTGAATGCGTAATTCAAGAAAACACAACGAGTAGCGTGAGTGGAATAAAAGTGAGAAGGTGATGGGTCTAGAGCATAGCATTTTGGTCCAGTTAGTATTATTGTGTCAGATTCCCTTCTTTTCTTTTTTATTTTTAGCTAACCAGTGAGTAGCCTGAAAAAACAGAGAAGAAGGAAGAGAAAAGCTTGCATACGGAGAAGAATATTGCAGAGGCAACGGAGAAGAAAATTACAGAGAAAATTGCAGAGGCAACGAAGAAGAAAATTTGGATAAGAGATGAAGAAGAAGAGAGAGAAAATCTGATGAAGAAGGAGAACAGAAGGTGCTGCGTGTGATGGAGAGAAAGAGAAAGTAGGCCCGTCATAAATATTGTCTGAGGGAATCAATTGAGGGTTTTGTCCCAAACCTCCCAATTTGCTCGGGAATGAAGGAAGTCCGATTTTTTAGAAATGATTCCAAAGATTGCATTCCAATAGGTTTAACTCAAGCAACAAATAAGGGGTTTATTTCATTCTATGATTCCCAAACCCTTTAACCAAGCAGCCCCTAAATATATGGCACGGAGGAGGGAGTATGAAAATATACCCTTGTGCGCTAATGTTGTGCTGAGAAGCGAGGACTAAGGAAATGCATGCAAGCAATAATGACTTCACTGGCTCGTTACTGTTATGCCACTGTGTATCTTTTTGGTCGAAAATTATATCGCAGGCTTGTGGTTTGGGAAAATGCATATTCTACTTCTAACTATGCTTCTGTTCCCTATTTCTGGTATGAATTGTTAATTGCGTCGCAGATAAAAAACTGTTTTCACATTCGCAAAACGATGTAGGTCATATGGTTTTCATTGTCATATGATCATGAAATGAATGGTTGAATATTTGAAGTACTCTTAATTTTCTTTAAGCAAGAATGTGCGGAGATGTGTATATACCGTTCGCGGGGTTAAAATTCTTTTCACTGATATGATGAACTTATGTCATAAGCATTGCCAATCAATTAATATCTCATTAGATTTACTGGTTTAGTTAATATATAATTGTCCAAGGGCGAATTGATGCAATTATTAAGTCAAAAATCTTGCAATCCCAGCATAGCTAAAGAGAATACATCTAGATACGTTAGCATTATTTTCTAGGCACATCTATTTACACTTGCATGTTTCGTTGACATGTATGTTTGCGCTCATGTTTCATTATTTTCACATTTATTTCCATTATTGCTACATATGCCTTCATATATTTACTCGCTACTTATGCCTTCATATATTTACAAGTCTGCGCATTTATAGATGAAGTAATTTTATTTTGCACTTTTGAATTTATACACCATTCTCACCTTGCATCTTAAATTTTAATTGTACTCTAACCCTTCAAATTTGCCTCACTCGAATCCAATCAATAATAGCATTAGCAAAACACTAATAGCTAGTTTGGGAATTTGGATTTGATAAGAAAAGGAAGAAAAGTGAAACAAAAGACCTTCTTTCTAATGTTTGGTACTCTTTGAGAGATAAAAGAAAGAAAACCAGATGATTAGAATGGATGGTCTCTTGTTGCTCTAGTTGATAAAATTTTCTGCCCAAATGTGGTCAAAAAATGAAGGAAAGTTGAGAGAGCCTAACAAAAGTTTTCAAAATGTCCATTTTATCTTCAAATATGTATCAAACAAATTTTTATTGACGCGCGCGTGTATATATATATATATATATATATTTCAAATCATCTCATTTCTTACCTAAACTCCCAAATAGCATTAAAATCTTTTTCCTTCTTTTTTTTTTCTTGTCCACTTAACATCTTTCTCTCTCTTTTTTTTTGGGATAATATCAAAAACCTCTCTTGAGATTTCTCTTAATATCACTTGGTACTCTTAAAGTTTTAGAAATATCACTTACCTCCCCTAGTAACTATTACACAAACCAAAATATCTTTTTTATTTTTCAAATTTATATTTTGAAGGGGTATAACATTGTGATGTGGTAGTACAACAAGAAATTTTTTTGAGGTGATAGTTTTCTTAAAGTGAACAAAGTAGTTTAAAAATATTTTTATTTAGCAAGTGAAAGAGTAGTTTAGGATTTTTAAAAAAAAATTTTTTTACACAAATAACAAAAGTAAGGGAGATAAGTGATATTTTGAAAATCTTAGGAGTGCCAAGTGATATTAAGAAAAATCTCAGAGAAGGTTTAGGATATTATCCTTTTTTTTTCCTTCCCATCCTAAACTCCTAAACTAGCCATAAGAGATGCGAAGACTGTAGCCAAAATGTACTTTTCCACATGATCAATACACTAGCACCTAGTAGAGTAGTTGAGACTACATTGTATGAGCGATCCTTTATTTCGTTAGTTTTACTAGTGTTACTATCGGTTGGACATAAACGGAATAAATCTCAGAGGTTTGTATAAAAAGTGTCCAAAATTAAAGTTTATGATGTGAAATAAAGATGAGATACAAGTTTGAAGGGGCAAAATACAATTAATACAAAAGAATCGATCTTTTTTTAGTTGTTGAATCTCTCTCATCTATATAAATGCACATACGGTCATACATTTATGTATTGATCTATAAACGCACAATTAAAGTTCATACATATTCTCAAAAAGGTTTAGGCACTGCTTCCGGGAATATATAAGAATGCACGGAATACTATAAAACCATGCGGGTTTGCTCTTATGGGGTTTCAAGTATATGCCCGGAGAAGAAATAGATTTGATGATACGACGGAAGAAGGAAGGATAAGTGAGAAGTCCGGAGAATTCGAGACCTCCCGCTTACTCTTCCAAAAAAAAAAAAAAAAAGGCTATGCGCGTTTGGACTTTGCATATGATAACTATGTGAAGTAAAATACTGCTGCGTCGTCTTGGGAAGGACCAAGTGGCTGTGTGCACAAGTATGGGCAAATTGATACGCCACACAACAATGTCTTTCTCGAGATTCTTTATATACAATTGACACAATAATCTTCTAGGGATTATAGTGTTGATCTGCTAATTGATGCATCATGTATCTAACAATAGATTTCTACGTGTTAGAAAAAGCATCTGCCATTTCTAACCGTATCAAGAATCAAGATGGTCTTTTCACAAACCATGAGTGGAAGCCAGATATGCATTGGAACGTTAACCTTTCTAATCTCCTACATGCTGCCAGAATTCACAGTATTCAATTCAAGACTGAGCTATTTTGTTCAAAGGAAAGAAAAAGGTTGAAAATGCCAGACATCCTACCCTGATATTTCTGGTGCTTTCTTTTATATATGAGAGAGATGAAGCAGCAGAACCTGATTACCAGAGCCATCTCAACCACAAAAATCCGAGCGAGACAAGTTAATCCTGTCAAGTGGGAACTGGCAAGTTGAGTAATTAAGCTGACCCCTGAGTCGGTGGTTGTTTGAGTCATCTGCAGAATTTTCTGTTGGCAAATGGCGAATGAGCACTCATCAGCACACAGGTGTTGCCATGCATGCACGCATGAAACCTCTACGTGACACGTCACCCCAACTATAGAAAAAAGAGAAAAAAAAAAAAAAAAGTTCCTAGGACCGCAATTTCAAAGAAAAGTGTTGAATTGGAGCTCACAAAGCTAACTAAAATATCAAAAAGAATGGACTTAGACAAACAAATATTCAATAATAATTTTATTAACTTAAAACTTAATAATAATAATATCAAGTCATAATTTTATTATCTCTCTCAAACCAAACTCATCATGTGGTCACCTCCAATTCCATTTCGAATTTGAATCGCTAGGGATGATTCCATCGTTATATAAACGACGTGAAATGCCAAATTATATTTGATTTTCAATTTCATTTTTACACGTGGCAGTGAAGAAACTTGTACTTCTTGAATTATTTCTTGATTTGATCACCTTTATCAAAAAATTCAAACATGTTCGCCCATGTCTGATTGAATGTTTCAAAACTTAATTCATCCTTATCGCTAATAAAATCTTCCAAAATCACAACATCATGGTTACCATCACTAAATTTTTCAACACCCCCATAATTTTGTTTTGTTTGGTTCACATTGACAGCCATATCAATCTTAGCACTGCCACAATCGTCAACTAAATCGTTCATTCTATAATTGTTTTCTACAAACTCAATTAGTTGATTTTCTTTTTCAAATAATTCCGTCAACTCCCACAAAATCAAGAATTTCTACTTCATCACGATCTTCAATCATATCATTAATTTCACTAATAATTTCACTTTCTTTTTCAACCACTTGCAATTTTTTTTTTGGAACACGGTTTCTTTATCTTCAAGTGCACTTCAATTAGAATTCATCAAAAATTTTCAAATCTCCCTTGCCATTTTTATATGCATGAATTTTTTTGAATACATGCAACTAGACTTTGGTAGTGAGATAATGAAGTGTCTTGTGGTCTAATTGTCAATTTTCTCCAACTATTTAATTGTATTGTTGGATAATTCTATGCTTTTTGCAAGTTTCATGAACCCTTTTTGAACAATATCCCAAATTCTTATAGTTTGGAAAAAAACACCTTCATTGTCATACTTTAAATTTCAAATTGATTTTTGTCATCAAAGTTAAAAATAGCATAATGTTGTAAATAATACAAATCCATATTTCAAAATTTTAAACTTTACTCAATTAGGACCAATTTTGTGTCCTAATTTTCAACAATAAATCTTCTATTTTTGAGCATTAATTTCGCAAATAAGCCCCATAATTAAAACTCAAAGTTCTAATACCACTTATTAGCACAAAAAATCATGAACAATGGAAGTCATTTTAACATATATAAAAAATATGAGAAAAGAAGAAGAGAATAAACACACAAACAAATACTCAATAATAATTTTATTTGAGTAAATCTTTCCTACACTGACGGTGTATACACTATCATCGTTGGATTCATGACATGTGTGCAACAGTTGAATTTCAAATTCAAATTTTGCATAGTTGTCAATCATCCAACGCTGATAGTGTATACACTGTCAGTGTAGGAAAGATTAATCCATTTTATTAACTCTAACATTCAATAATAACAATATCAAATTGTAACATTTCGCTTACAAGAACTCACAAATAACATTTCTGAGAGGTTTTCCCCTATCTCATAACTCAACTCAACAAGTTCTCAAGGCTTTCTTCAATTCACTTTTTAAGATTCAACTCAACTCTTCAAAAATCTCGGGGCCTGTTTGGAACCTGAGTTTTTTGGGAGTTTGTCTAAAACTTTACTGTAGTGCACTGTAGAAGTTTTTGAAAAAATTTTGTAGAAGTTTTTTTAAGGTGAAAAACTTTTTTGTAGAAGTTTTTGAAATGTTACTGTAGACATTTTTTGGATTATTTTTAGAGGTATTTTTAAAACATATTTTTGAGTAGTTTATAATTTATAATTTTTATAATTTTATATTTTTAAACATTTATGCATTTATAATACATTTATAAATATTTAGAAATAAATATATTTATATATTTATATAAAAATATATAAATGTATTATATTATATATAATACGTAATATACATATATTTAGAAATGTATAAATGTATAATTAGTATAAATGTATAAATTATAAATGAATATTATATAAATGTATAAATTATAATTTATAAATGTATATGATGATTATGTATAAATGTATTAATATAATTAATAGAAATGTATAAATGTATTAATATTATGTATAAATGTATAATTAATATTGTTTATAATTTATAATTTTTATTGTTTAAATATTTATATGCATTTATAATACATTTATAAATATTTATAAATAAATATATTTATATATTTATATAAAAATATATAAATGTATTATATTATATATAATACATAATATACATATATTTATAAATGTATATATTTTAAATGAATATTATATAAATGTATAATTAATAATTTATAAATATATATGATGATTATGTATAACTGTATTAATATAATTAATATAAATGTATAAATATATTAATATTATGTATAAATGTATAATTAATATTGTTCAATTATTTATATATATTTATGCATTTATAATACATTTATAAATAAATATAGTTATATAGGTATATAAAAATATATAAATGTATTATATTATATATAATACATAATATAAATATATTTACAATTGTAATAATTGTATATTATTATAAATGAATATTATATAAATATATAAATTAATATATTATAAATATATAAATATATAATATTATGTATAAATGTATTAATATAATTAATATAAATATATAAATGTATTAGTATTATGTATAAATGTATAATTAATATTGTGTGTTAATATTATGTATAAATGTATTATATTATACATAATACATAATATAATTGTATATAAATATACATAAATATATATACATAAATGTGTAATATATATAATATGTATTATATATATTAAATATATAATATATAATATTTATATAAATGTATAATTACATATTTATATTAATATTAATTTATATGGTATATAATATTTATATAAATATATAAAAATATATTTTAAATAAAATAAAATATTTATAATATGTTTAAATAAATATATAAATATATAATATTATAAATATATAATATATATAATAAATTTTTGAGGGTGAGGGACTCGAAAATTCAAAATTTTTTTTTGAGGTTACCGGCGGCGCCGGGAGAGGTGGTGGAGGCGGAGTCTGGTGTGGTGGGTTGGGTGAGGGAGGAAGAAAAGTTTTTGAGAAATTTTTTGTGTATAAATTTTTGAAGTGTGTAGGTAAAAAACTTTGAAAAGTTTTTTGGGGTTCCTGTAGCAAAAGTTGTTAAAAAACTAGTAGCTAAAAAACTTGGTAAAAAACTAGGGTGCCAAACAGGGCCTCGAATTCGGACTTCAACTATTGGACTTAAAGGAAACTAAGGCCCTGTTTGGCAAATGAGCTTTTTAGATGTTTATTTAAAATTTTATTGTAACTTACTGTATAAGTTGTAAAAAAAATTTTTAAGATGGAAAACTTTTTTTGTCATTTCTTTTTCTTTTTTTTTTCTTTCCTCTTTTCTTCTTCTCCCTTCGCTCTCACTCTCTCCCTTCCCTGCCACCTCTTCCTCGAACACCAGAACAAGCAGCAGAAACAATTTTTTTTTTTTTTTACCTTTTCTCTCCCCTTTTCTCTCCCCCACAACCTCTCTCCCCATCTTCTCCCTCTGGAGAGGGAAGAAGAGGAAGGAAGGAGGAGAGGAAGAGGGAGAAGAGAAAGAGGAAAAAAAAAAAAGAGAGGTGCCTGGCCCCAGAAGAGATTGTCGGCGCCGGTTCGCCGGTCTTGGTTGGCGGCGAAGATGGTGATGGGTTGAGGTGGAAGAAGAAAGAAGGGAAAATTTTTTTTTTATGTATTTTGATTATTCTGAAGTGTGTAGTTTAAAAAATTTGAAATTTTTTTTGAGATTATTGTAGTTAAAGTTGTTAAAAAACTTATAGGAGACAAACTTGACAAAAAACTCCCTTGCCAAACAGATCCTAAATTGTGGTACAGTCAAGATTTCAATTGCCAATTTAATTAGACACAAAGAAAGGAAACAAATAATAACTACTGGTTAAACTAGGACTTCCAATCTAAACTAACTAAAAGGTAACTATCAAAACCAATATAAACACTCACGGACTCGGACACAAACAATAAACCATACTGCGGTTTGGCAATTACTAAATAAAGTTTGGTTTTGATTTCCTTCAATATTGTCAAGAGATCGATTTTTTGAACTCAAATATTGTCAAGAGATGGATAGATGCTTCAAATTTATTGATAGATAGGACTAATTTTATTGATGCAATACTTCTGCAACAATAACATTAGAGTCGACGATCATAAGTGGCACCCAATGCTCGGACACCAAACTGGAGGTGGGCGGCCGCAATCAAGAACTCTGCAGCTTGTCGTGGGGTGAACAGCTCAACCAATTTATCAATAGTCTTCAGCCGCAGCTGATCAGCCTTTTCCACCACTCTCACCAGCACTTCCATCTTTCCACCATCACCATCGCTATGCATTCCCACGAAATCACTTGCCCCATCCTAACACCAGTCCACACATCTATCCGTTAAGACGTCTATAAAGTCCTTTTCTAGAAGTTTAAGGGAAACGAAAATAAAACCAATTTCACCTATGAAGAAGGTAAGGATTTTTTTTTTTTTTGGAACAGAAAGTAGGGAGATGAAACAGGCAATTTTAAAGGATGATGCTTTCAAAATAGAAAACTAACCAATATAAGTTGCCTTCAAGATAAGGAATTTAATTCTACCAATGCAGAAAATGTAAGGAATAAGCATCTAAACAACAAAATAAAGCTGAATATAAGATAAGCTGCCTTCAAATGTAAAATCATTTGGGGGAGAATTTATTTGATATATCATGATTAACAAACTAATGCCCATTCAGTATTCTCGAGCATTGAAATTTACAGTGAAATATCGAAGCTATATGTGGGATGCATTTATTTGTAGCATACATGATTAAAGGGGATTTCCCTATTTACTCAAGGTTGCTCAACTGATGCATGAATCATCAAAATTCTTCTCATGGGAAATGTTACAAGTCAATGCTGAAAAAAGTAAATTAGAGATAGTTTTGAGTAAAATCTTAAAAAATTGCAACTACTTCACCCGAAAGAAAGTACATGAAAGTGGGGAAAGAAAAGAATTTTTTTTTTTTTTGGGCAGGAAAGAAAAGAAATCGAACCATTAAAAAGAAGGAAAGAAAGAAAGAAAACTCATCAGTTGCATGCCTGCCATTCAGAGAGTTCATCAGTGATAGCATTTTCTTCCCGGACAGTTTCGCATTGAAGCTCACTTACACGGCGGAACTGGGCTGGGGAGAGGTCACCGAGGTCCCCATTACGAAGCCCACGTAGGATATCAAAGATTTGTGACTCGAAACGGATGCTGGCCTCAGTATAAATAAGGTGGAAGGCGGTGGTGGGCCGCCAGCCGGCAATCCAATGGAGGGATCGCTCAAGGGTTGTGGCCCACGGTGCAGTGAAGACTGACAGGATATCTTGCTTGGCAACGATCGATTTAACTCGGTAATACTCGGAGTAGTGGGACATAACCTTCTGAACCAGCTGGTGGTTCTCTTCCTCCGCCGTTGGCTGACGCGGTGCTCGGTTGAGTTGGTTCATAAGCTGGTGGAGCTGCTCGAACCAGGTCTCATAAAACCGTTGGAAGCTCATTTGATTCGGGGTTTTGTTATTTTCTTTTCTGTAGTATTAGCTATGGAAATAAGGTGCCTGGAGGAAAAAGATATAGGGGAGGTTTTATTGTGGAGTAATGGGGGGTGGAAACGGTGGTGGGTTGATCATTGCTGAAGGGGAGGAGCGTGAATGGGGGTTACCTGGAAGAATATGAGTGGTTGGTTCTGCAGTCTTCATGGCAGCTACAGCCTACAGCTAGCTTCACAACCTGCCAAGCTTTCATCATGTAATGCTTGAGATTTTTAATCACTTTTTTTTTTTTCCTTCATATGCTCACGTCCAAAAAAGTGCTAAAATAATTTTTCTCCAAAAAAAAAACTCCTAAAAAATTCAATCCGAACGGGCTCTTCTGAAGTTGCAGTGAATATTTAGGGTAAATGGAAGTGAAACGATGGGCTCTAGTGGCACATGAAATGAATATGAGAAGTTGAAGTCAAAAGGTCAATAAAGCTGGCTCAGACTAATTAATTGTCTTGCATCTAGTGGCCCGATTTTGTGCTCACTGGCTGCTCAGTCCAACAACCATGACGAAACTCCAGCCTCTCAAGTGAAATTCCCTCGCTTAATCCTACACCTACTTTGACATTTTCCATTTTTGGTAAAAACAGGGATCCTAAAACATAAATTCCCTCAAATCTTCCTGAATATCAGAAACTAAATCATGAGGACAAACATCAAAAACCACAAAACTTTAAGAGTCTAGATTGCCTCACATTCTGGCTAGTCTATCAGCACTTGTATTTGCCTTCTGAAAGATGTAGGGAAGTTTTGAGTTCCTGGAACTATGAAAAGAGGAACCTGCTATCAGCAATACTAGGATCACTTTTATTATTTTTGATGAGATAGATAAGATCAGAGCAATCAACTTCCACTTCTAAGCATGTTGGATTGACAGAAAAGGCAACTTCAAGGCCATCCCTGATTCCCCAAAGTTCGGCTAAGATGCTTGAAGCAAGGCCTAATCTTCTGCTGCACTATTTTTTGATCCACAAACAAGTCCAAGCAACAAAATAGCACAAACCTGCAAACTTCATGTGAACAAGGCGGTCGCTTTTCCAACTTGGGGAGCAAAACAAAGAACAATAATAAGTCCATTCACAATATATGCATCACTAGACGTCATAAGTATTGTACATTGTCTCGCATGACCTTCGAAAGGCCAAGGACAAAAGCACAACACTTGGAAGCTGGGATTTGTTGATGGACTCCACGAGAATTTTAGTGCAATTTAGGCACTACTGTCTTTGTTGGAACAAGTTGCTACAATTCGAACTCATACTTTAACTTTCTATTAGGAGTTTGATGAAGTACCAAGGTTCTTCAAAGAAAAATCTTGCTCAAAGACAGTATTTATTGTTACACAGTCCATAGATGGCCTACCCTCTTTTAGAGGACTTTAGATAGAATGCTAAATGTCATTTAGCATTGCTTTAAAACTGATATAATCCATGTTTAGCTCATTTATCTTTTCTGCAATCTTGAACATCTTTTTATGAAGTCAAGCTTGTTTGGTTTGAGATTTGCTGTAATATTTGACGCTTGCTAGCTATTCCAGCTCAACTTTAGCAAATCCTACAAAAGTTATATGTCTGTCTTCCCATTGTCATCAATACAAAAGGAGCTTAACAGATCATTCCAGCTATGCAAAATCCTAGCTCAGCCAAAAGAACATCAATTTGATGCACTTCGAAGTCCTTCAGCAGCAATAAGCATCCTAACCCATTCCAATTGCCTAACCAGAGTCCTAAAAAAGAGTTGGGTTTACTTAAACACCCAAAATACTTGTAGATTCTAGTATTGTGTCATGTTATCCATTAATGCAGTAAATGAATCCATACTCACAGGAAAATCAGTACATAATCGATGACCAAGAAAAAGGGAATCCTATTAAGAATTAGCAAGTCCAAAGAAACCCCATTTAAATCCAACTACCATTGCTCTTACACGTAAAGCCCTGCCCTACTCTATGAATAGCTATATTCAGTAAAATGATCCAATCTTATTTTGACATGACAATCTACGTTACAACTATTTCCTTAACCTTCTTAAGGAGGTAATTCTGTCAAATAGGTTAACCAGGTAAGCTCTGTGCTAGTCTACTATTCTCCCATCCCATGACAACAGTTTTATTTACAAGGTTGTTTCAACCAAGGGAAATGCAGAGAATCGATGACGAGTAACATTGACCATCCACATCTAAACATAAATGCATATACAACAGTTAATCGTGTGGATTAAAAAAAAAAAAAAAAAGGTGAGCACAGCTGCCTTACAATATGTGATCAACACTCATGGTAATCATGGAAATAAGTTTTTCAACAAGACACAAGTGGAAGGACAAACAGTGGCTACTTAAGATAATTCTAGCCCCTGATCAAAGACGGCACCTTTGCAGGGTAAAACCAGAGGAATTACAGTATGACACTTTAAAAGAATGATGAAGAAAAAAGCTACACTCCTGCTGCACAGAGAATAAAAAGGATTTTATACTAGTCTGAAAGTTTTCTTGTCCATCATTATTGTCAATCAGTCTTAAACTTCAATTCAATTCTTAACATTAAACGTCCTTTAATTTAGTAAGTAAATGAGTAGTCAAAAGATCAAATTCTTGGCCCATTCTATATCTGTCCTAATGCAGTATAGCTTTACATTCGCACTCTCATTGTCCAACTTTTTAGTTGAAGCTATCATGATTCCCTAGCCTCTGGTAGCCACTAATCCTTCTAGTTACGATAAGAACCTTAAATGACAGTCCGTCAAATGTTCATTGGTCCTACAGATAAGAATGCTCCTTCTAAAAGGGATTACACAAACCAACAGAAGTGAGCAAAGCTCCAAAACTGCAAGGCAACAGACTAACAGGGAAGCAAAGGAAAATACGATGAAAAGAAATAGAACTATACCACAACGAGTGGAGACCTGACGCAGCAACACGACATTCTATTGATTAATTATATTCCTGAGTTATAATTCAAGGGGCATTTCTTTCGACTGAATCATCAGAGCACCATCTTAGATTGAGGAATACAACTCACAGGAAAGGAAACTAAAGATGTTCAGTGTCCATATTATTTATGTGATAACCTCTGTGACTACTGCAAGAATATAATTCGACAAATTATCCCCATAGAATCACACCCTTATATTACGGGATAGTCTAATAATACTCGATCACCAAAAAATTATATCATCCAATTCATAAAGCAAAATCACCTAGATTTCTCCAATTCAATACATATGACAAAGATCCAATTGTTATGATAAAAGGGTCCTCAAGAACCTTGAAGAGCATGTATTATTTGATTCCTAAGTCTACTCCACAGCATTTTGTACTCCATGTGAATTTGGTGATGGATTTTCCAACAGCTCTTTTTGCTGTTTCTGAATATTAGCCTTCCTTTCCAAATCCCTCCACTTGTTAATAGCTGCAGTGCATACAACTGAACCAAAACAATGAAAGCAAAACATAAAATTTCTTTCTTGAATTTAGTAAAAAAAAAAACAGAAAAAAAAACGAATTACACAAAATCAAAATATTTTATAGAAGCACAGGGAAGTGCATGTACTTACATCCAGCGCCAATGAAGTAAAGAAATCGAACCAGCTTGGGCCCCACTTCTTCTCCCACTGGTACTGGTATAGTCATCTTCTTCTTCTGTAATTCTTCGTTTCTTTCAATACTTCTATCTACCATCAGGTTCTCAGTTCTCACTGCTCACAGTCTAGGCATGAGTGATGACTACACCAGTGACCGGTGTATCCAAAATGGGCCACTAAGGAGTTTCAATCTTTTCTTGTCCAGTGGTCCTAATTAGAAAGATTTAGCCCAAGCTTATGAGGCATTAAAAATGGGCTTGTAAGGCTCTTCAATCCCTTAGCCCAAGCCTATTGAAGTTAGATCAAAATGACTATCTCACCCCTCTCGTGGATGGTTAGAAGACCACGCCTCTGTTCCACGTTCAGGCTTGTTGCTCAGCTATCATGGTTCTAGATCACGCCTCCAGATTCCTCCAATTTTCTAAGTGTAGCCTTTTCTCCCAAAAACAGAAAAAGAAAAGAAGAAAAAAAAAGGAAGAAAAAGGAAAACAAATTTTCACTCCAAAATTAGGTGGGTGCCATCTCTATCTTCCTCCTCTTGCTCTGTTGCTTTGTTCTTCGTCGTCTTCTCGTCTTACCAGCATGTATGCATATACATGTGTGTGGTGACTGACTCCAAATAGCAGTTTGAACCCGCAAAACAGATTCAATTCAGGTACTTGCATTTTGCACTAACTTTTTTCTTTTGGTTCGACTTTTCCTTGTCCGGACTTCTGTCTGATTGTCAGGTCGGATTTTTATCATCTTATGATGCTTAAGTGTGTAAATTTTTCTTGTTATTTTTTTTCCAATTTGGTAGATTTTTAGCTATCCTTGATGCTTATTGTTCTGCTTTTATTTTTTCATTTTTGTTGCTTTATGGTGGTCTGAAAGCTCGATGTATATACATGTTCTCAATCTTTCCCGAATTAAAAGTGCGGGGGATTGTTTGTTTGCTGTTATAGGCTTCAGAGACCTAACCCATTAAAAGAATCTTAATTCTTCTGAGCCCTTTTTGTGAATTTACTTTCATTCGGTCATTTGGGAGAATATTCACGTATAATGTGGGGTATTTTTGAGTGTAGAAAAGCTTAGAATTGACTTGTTTTCCATCCACATTTCATTTCACAGCTGCTGTTAGATTGTCTAGGAACGAAACAGACTGGACAAAATTCAATCTTTAGGTGTCATGAACATGCGTAGAAAGCATCTTAACCCCTTCTAATACCCATCTATAATTGTATTGATGGCTGTGATGTCTTGCTTTGGTGAGATGAGGAAATTAGCGATGCTATATCCGATTTATTTAATCTTCTAAAGAAGTTACTTTATGACATGCTCTTTTGGGAATGGGAAGGGTATTCTTTTGATAGCAGCAAGAAATGGAATTTTAAGGACACCAAAATGCTGCGAGATAGGGCTTAGCTTGGATTGTATTGCTTGTCCTGATGAATGCATCCATTTTTTTATGACCCGTTCTTTGGTTTCATTTGTGTAGTCTGGATAAATAGAGATGGAGAAATCAGGGAGCTCAAAGTTGAATGTGGCTATCATCCACCCTGATCTTGGAATTGGTAACTATATTGAAATGACTTTCTGCTTATGTATGTAATTCTCATCTAACTTATGATCAAGTGGTTTGTTTAGCGCTTATTGGTTGTCAAAATCGGCAATTGTACAATGACCTCTTTTTTTGCTTTTGTCATTGGTTTTAACATGTTGTATTATGATTTTTTTTCCATCTCTAGCTTGTCTGCAGACCTAGGATGGTAATTTTCTTTGTTTAGCAGTGGCATCTAGGTAAGAATTCATGAATGTCTTAGCTCCTGAAATTGGATGACATGTAAGTCTGAATGGATGCATCTGTTGATAAACCAAGAAAAAAGTCCACTATTTCATTTAATTTGAACAGTTGACACTTTACGTGAGATATACTTTAGAGAAATACCGGGGGTTTTAGTGAGAGAATAAATCTGTAGCATCTGTATAGAATGGGTTCACAAACAAAGGGTTGATGTACTTCTTATTTTGAATGTTTTGCACTTAATCCATGGTGAAACTTTCTCCAGTGGGTCATAATTAGGCAGAGATAGTGCTCCTGGAATGTGCACATATGGATTCATTTACATCTTCAAAGACTTGAAAAGATACATAAAATTTCTAGTCTGGTTTTTTGTACGTGTTTATGGTGCTGGACTGCAATTTTGCCTTCTAATTCTGCCTTCCTTAATATATTTTTTCCCTTGAACTTTTTATAATAACCATTTTCTTGGTTTTTAGGAGGAGCTGAAAGATTAATTGTTGATGCAGCTGTGGAGCTTGCATCTCATGGGCATAAAGTTCATGTTTTTACGTCACATCATGATAAAACACGCTGTTTTGAGGAGACTTTGTCTGGTAAAATGGGGAATTGTTCTAATATTTGTATTGCTGATATTTCCTTGGTCCTGGGCATAGACTTTATGAATATTTTTGATAAATATAAAGGCTAAGAGTGCAGTAATTACTTTCCAGGGATCTTCTCAGTTACTGTATATGGTTCTTTTCTCCCCCGGCATATTTTCTATCGTCTTCATGCAGTATGTGCATATATCCGTTGCATTTTTGTTGCTGTTTGTATGATGCTGTTCTGGCGATCGTTCGATGTTATACTTGTAGATCAGGTATCTGTTGTCATTCCACTGTTGAAGTTGAAGAAA